>NC_086345.1:29547440-29847440 GCF_032445375.1 Bacillus rossius redtenbacheri
ATAAATTTTTTTATTGACATGTCTGAAATAAAAACACAATTTACCACAAAGGGGGGCTCGTGGTAAAAAATGGTGCCATATCCCCCATTTCTGAAAGTTGTGTGGTGTACCCCAAAGGTCTCCTTAAACGTTTGCACCAAGCCGAATGTTGCACCATTTTCTAGTTTTATTGTTATTAATTTTTTTATTGACAAGTCTAAAATAAAAACACTTTTACCACAAAGGTGGGCTCGTGGTAAAAAAAGCTGCCATATCCCCATGTTCTGAAAGTTGTGTGGTGTACCCCAAAGGTCTCCTTAAATGTTTGCACCAAGCCGAATGTTGCACCATTTACAATTTTAATTGTTTTTTTTATTGACAAGTCTGAAATAAAAACACACGTTTACCACAAAGGGGGCTCGTGGTAAAAAAAGCTGCCATATCCCCATGTTCTGAAGGTTGTGTGGCGTACCTAAGGGTCTCCTTCAACGTTTTCACCAAGCCGAATGTTGCACCATTTTCTTGTTTAGTTGTTATTAATTTATTTATTGACAATTCTGATCAAAATAAACACAATCACCAAAAAGGGGGGCTCGTGGTAAAAAATGGTGCCATATCCCCCAGTACTGAAGGTTGTGTGGCGTACCTAAGGGTCTCCTTAAACGTTTGCACCAAGCCGAATGTTGCACCATTTTCTTGTTTAGTTGTTATTAATTTATTTATTGACAATTCTGATCAAAATAAACATTATCTACAAGAAATGGGGGCTCGTGGTAACAAATCATGCAAAATCCCCCAGTTCTGAAGGTAGTGTAGTGTACTTAAGGGTCTCCTTAAACGTTAGCACCAAGCTAAATGTTGCACCATTTTCTTGTTTAATTGTTATTAATTTATTTATTGACAATTCTGATCAAAATAAACATTATCTACACAAAGGGGGGCTGATGGTAAAAAATGGTGCCATATCCCCCAGTTCTGAAGGTTGTGTGGTGTTCCCAAGGGACTTTTTAAACGTTTTCACCAAGCCGAATAATGCACCATTGTCTAGTTTAATTGTTATAAATTTTTTTATTGACATGTCTGAAATAAAAACACACTTTTACCACAAAGGGGGGCTCGTGGTAAACAATGGTGCCATATCCCCCAGTTCTGAAGTTTGTGTCTAGTACCCAAGGGTCTCCTTAAACTTTTGCTTTAAGCCGAATGTTGCACCTTTTTCTTGTTTAATTGTAATTAATTTTTTGTGACAAGTCTGATCAAAAAAAAACATTATTTACACAAAGGGGGGCTCACGGAAAAAAAAACAGGTGCAATATCACCCAGTTCTGATGGTTGTTTGGTGTACCTAAGGGTCTCCTTAAACGTTTGCACCAAGCCGAATATTGCACCATTTTATAGTTAATTCTTTATTAATTTATTTATTGACAATTCTGATCAAAATAAACACAATCACCACAAAGGGGAGGTCGTGGTAAAAAAATTGTGCCATATCCCCCAGTTCTGTAAGTTGTGTGGTGTGCCCAACGGTCTCCTCAAACGTTTGCACAAAGCCGAATGTTGAACCGTTTTCTAGTTTAATTATTATTAATTTTTATATTGACAATTCTTGAAATAAAAACACACTTTTACCACAAAGAGGGGCTCGTCGTAACAAATGGTGCCATATCCCCCAGTTCTGAAGATTGTGTGGTGTATCCAAAGGTCTCCTTAAACGTTTGCACCAAGCCAAATGTTTCACCATTTTTGGTTGATTGTTATTATTTTTTATATTGACAATTGTTGAAATACCAACACACTTACCACGAAGGGGGGCTCGTGGTAAAAAATGGTGCCATATCCCCCATTTCTGAAAGTTGTGTGGTGTACCCCAAAGGTCTCCTTAAACGTTTGCACCAAGCCGAATGTTGCACCATGTTCTAATTTAATCTTTATTAATTCATTTATTGACAATTCTGATCAAAATAAATAAATCACCACAAAAATGGCTCGTGGTATAAATGGTGCATTATTTCCCAGTTCTGAAGGTTGTTTGGTGTACCCTAAGGTTTTCTTTAAACGTTTTCACTAAGCCGAATGTTGCATCATTTTCTAGTTTATTATTTTTTTATTGACAAGTCTGAAATAAAAACACACTTTTACCACAAAGGGGGGCTCCTGGTAAAAAATGGTGCCATATAACCCAGTTCTGAAGGTTGTGTGGTGTACCCAAGGGTCTCAAACGTTTGCACCAAGCCGATTGTTGCACCATTTTCTAGTTAAATTGTTATTAATTTATTTATTGACAAGTGAAATAAAAACAGTTTTACGACAAAGGGGGGTTCGTGGTAAATAATGGTGCAATAGCCCCTAGTTCTGAAGGTAGTGTGGTGTACCCAAGTGTCTCCTTAAACGTTTGCACCAAGTCGAATGTTGCACCATTTTCTAGTTTAATTGTTATTAATTTTTTTATTGACAAGTCTAAAATAAAAACACTTTTACCACAAAGGTGGGCTCGTGGTAAGAAATGGTGCCATATCCCCCAGTTCTAAAAATTGTGTGGTGTACCCAAGGGTCTCCTTAAACGTTTGCACCAGTCCGAATGTTGCACCATTGTTTATTTATTATTTTTTTTATTGACAAGTCTGATCAAAATAAATTCAATCGCCATAAAGGGGGGCTTGTGGTAAACCATGGTGCCATATCCCCCAGTTCTGAAGGTAGTGTGGTGTACCCAAGGGTCTCCTTAAACGTTTGCACCAAGCCGAATGTTGCACCATTTCCTATTTTAATTTTATAATTTTATTTATTGACAATTCTTGAAATAAAAACACACTTTACCACGAGGGGGGGCTCGTGGTAAAAAATGGTGCCATATCCCCCAGTTCTGAAGGTTGTGTGGTGTACCCAAAGGTCTTCTTAAACGTTTGCACCAAGCCGATTATTGCACTATTTTCTAGTTTAATCTTTATTAATTTATTTATTGACAATTCTGAAATAAAAAGACACTTTTACCAAAAAGGAGGGCTCGAGGATAAAATGGTGCCATATTCCCAAATTCTGAAAGTTGTGTGGTGTTCCCATGGGTCTCAAACTTTTGCAGCAAGCTGAATGTTGCTCCATTTTCTAGTTTAATTATTATTAATTTTTTTATTGACAAGTCTGATCAAAATAAACACAATCACCACAAAGGGGGGCTCGTGGTAAGAAATGGTGCAATATCCCCCAGTTCTGAAGGTTGTGTGGTGTACCCAAAGGTCTCATTAAACGTTTGCACCAAGCCGATTATTGCATTTTTTCTAGTTTAATCTTTATTATTTATTTATTGACAATTCTGCCAAAATAAACACAATCACCACAAAGGGGAGCTCGTGGTAAAGAATGGTGCCATATCCCCGAGTTCTGAAGGTTGTGTCTAGTACCCAAGGGTCTCCTAAAACGTTTGCACTAATCCGAATGTTGCACAATTTTCTTGTTTAGTCGTTATTAATTTTTTATTGACAAGTCTGATCAAAATAAACATTATCTACAAGAAATGGGGGCTGGTGGTAAAAAATGGTGCCATATCCCCCAGTTCTGAAGTTGTGTAGTGTACCCAAGGGCCTTTTTAAACGTTTTCACCAAGCCGAATAATGCATTATTTTCTAGTTCAATTGTTATTAATTTTTATATTGACAATTCCGGAAATAATAACACTTTTACCACGAACGGGGGCTCGTAGTAAAAAAAACTGGTGCCATATCCCCCAGTTCTGAAGGTAGTGTGGTGTACCCAAGGGTCTCCTTAAACGTTTGCACCAAGCCGAATGTTGCACCATTTACAATTTTAATTGTTTTTTTTTATTGACAAGTCTGAAATAAAAACACACGTTTACCACAAAGGGGGCTCGTGGTAAAAAAAGCTGCCATATCCCCATGTTCTGAAGGTTGTGTGGCGTACCTAAGGGTCTCCTTAAACGTTTGCACCAAGCCGAATTTTGCACTTTTTTCTAGTTTAATCTTTATTAATTTATTTATTGACAATTCTGATCAAAATAAACATTATCTACAAGAAATGGGGGCTCGTGGTAACAAATCATGCAAAATCCCCCAGTTCTGAAGGTAGTGTAGTGTACTTAAGGGTCTCCTCAAACGTTTGCACAAAGCCGAATGTTGAACCGTTTTCTAGTTTAATTATTATTAATTTTTATATTGACAATTCTTGAAATAAAAACACACTTTTACCACAAAGAGGGGCTCGTGGTAACAAATGGTGCCATATCCCCCAGTTCTGAAGATTGTGTGGTGTATCCAAAGGTCTCCTTAAACGTTTGCACCAAGCCAAATGTTTCACCATTTTTGGTTGATTGTTATTATTTTTTATATTGACAATTGTTGAAATACAAACACACTTACCACGAAGGGGGGCTCGTGGTAAAAAATGGTGCCATATCCCCCATTTCTGAAAGTTGTGTGGTGTACCCCAAAGGTCTCCTTAAACGTTTGCACCAAGCCGAATGTTGCACCATGTTCTAATTTAATCTTTATTAATTCATTTATTGACAATTCTGATCAAAATAAATAAATCACCACAAAAATGGCTCGTGGTATAAATGGTGCATTATTTCCCAGTTCTGAAGGTTGTTTGGTGTACCCTAAGGTTTTCTTTAAACGTTTTCACTAAGCCGAATGTTGCATCATTTTCTAGTTTATTATTTTTTTATTGACAAGTCTGAAATAAAAACACACTTTTACCACAAAGGGGGGCTCCTGGTAAAAAATGGTGCCATATAACCCAGTTCTGAAGGTTGTGTGGTGTACCAAAGGGTCTCCTTAGACGTTTTCACCCAGCCAAATGTTGCACCATTTTCTAGTTTATTTGTTATTAATTTTTTTATTGACTAGTCTGAAATAAAAACACACTTTAACCAAAAAGGGGGGCTCGTGGAAAAAAATGGTGCCATATCCTCCAGTTCTGAAGGCAGTCTGGTGTACCCAAGGGTCTCAAACGTTTGCACCAAGCCGATTGTTGCACTATTTTCTAATTAAATTGTTATTAATTTATTTATTGACAAGTCTGAAAAAAAACACAAATTTTACCACAAAGGGGGGCTCGTGGTTTTCAAATAGTGACATATCCCCCAGTTATGATGGTTGTGTGGTGTACCAAAGCGTCTCCTTAAACGTTTGCACCAAGCCGAATGTTGCACCATTTTCTAGTTTAATCTTTATTAATTTATTTATTTACAATTCTGAAATAAAAACAGTTTTACGACAAAGGGGGGTTCGTGGTAAAATATGGTGCAATAGCCCCTAGTTCTGAAGGAAGTGTGGTGTACCCAAGTGTCTCCTTAAACGTTTGCACCAAGCCGAATGTTGCTCCATTTTCTTGTTTTATTGTTAATAATTTATTTATTTACAATTCTGATCAAAATAAACATTATCTACACAAAGGTGGGGCACGTGGTAAGAAATGGTGCCATATCCCCAAGTTCTAAAGATTGTGTGGTGTACCCAAGGGTCTCCTTAAACGTTTGCACCAGTCCGAATGTTGCACCATTGTTTATTTATTATTTTTTTTATTGACAAGTCTGATCAAAATAAATTCAATCACAACGAAGGGGGGCACGTGGTAAAGAATGGTGCCATATCCAACAGTTCTGAAGGTTTTGTCTTGTACCAAAGGGCCTTTTTAAACGTTTTCACCAAGCCGAATAATGCACCATTGTCTAGTTTAATTGTTATAAATTTTTTTATTGACATGTCTGAAATAAAAACACACTTTTACCACATAGGGAGGCTCGTGGTAAAAAATGGTGCCATATCCTCCAGTTCTGAAGGCAGTCTGGTGTACCCAAGGGTCTCCTTAAACGTTTGCAGCAAGCCGAATGTTGCACCATTTTCTAGTTTAATTGTTATTAATTTTTTTATTGACAAGTCTAAAATAAAAACACTTTTACCACAAAGGTGGGCTCGTGGTAAGAAATATTGCCATATCCCCCAGTTCTGAAGGTAGTGTGGTGTACCCAAGGGTCTCAAACGTTTGCACCAAGCCGATTGTTGCACCATTTTCTAGTTAAATTGTTATTAATTTATTTATTGACAAGTCTGAAATAAAAACACAAATTTTACCACAAAGGGGGGCTCGTGGTTATCAAATAGTGCCATATACCCCAGTTCTGATGAATGTGTGGTGTACCAAAGCGTCTCCTTAAACGTTTGCACCAAGCCGAATGTTGCACCATTTTCTAGTTTAATCTTTATTAATTTATTTAATTACAATTCTGAAATAAAAACAGTTTTACGACAAAGGGGGGTTCGTGGTAAAATATGGTGCAATAGCCCTTAGTTCTGAAGGTAGTGTGGTGTACCCAAGTGTCTCAAACGTTTGCACCAAGCCGAATGTTGCACCATTTTCTAGTTTAATTGTTAATTTTTTTATTGACAAGTCTAAAATAAAAACACTTTTACCACAAAGGTGGGCTCGTGGTAAGAAATATTGCCATATCCTCCAGTTCTGAAGGTAGTGTGACCCAAGGGTCTCAAACGTTTGCACCAAGCCGATTGTTGCACCATTTTCTAGTTAAATTGTTATTAATTTATTTATTGACAAGTCTGAAATAAAAACAGTTTTACGACAAAGGGAGGTTCGTGGTAAATAATGGTGCAATAGCCCCTAGTTCTGAAGGTAGTGTGGTGTACCCAAGTGTCTCCTTAAACGTTTGCACCAAGTCGAATGTTGCACCATTTTCTAGTTTAATTGTTATTTATTTTTTTATTGACAAGTCTAAAATAAAAACACTTTTACCACAAAGGTGGGCTAGTGGTAAGAAATGGTGCCATATCCCCCAGTTCTAAAAATTGTGTGGTGTACCCAAGGGTCTCCTTAAACGTTTGCACCAGTCCGAATGTTGCACCATTGTTTATTTATTATTTTTTTTATTGACAAGTCTAAACAAAATAAATTCAATCACCATAAAGGGGAGCTTGTGGTAAACCATGGTGCCATATCCCCCAGTTCTGAAGGTAGTGTGGTGTACCCAAGGGTCTCCTTAAACGTTTGCACCAAGCCGAATGTTGCACCATTTCCTATTTTAATTTTATAATTTTATTTATTGACAATTCTTGAAATAAAAACACACTTTACCACGAGGGGGGGCCGTGGTAAAAAAAGGTGCCATACCCCCCAGTTCTGAATGTTGTGTGGTGTACCCAAAGGTCTCCTTAAACGTTTGCACCAAGCCGAATGTTGCACCATTGTTAAGTTTAATTATTATTAATTTTTTTATTGACAAGTCTGATCAAAATAATCACAATCACAACGAAGGGGGGCACGTGGTAAAGAATGGTGCCATATCCCCCAGTTCTGAAGGTTTTGTCTTGTACCCAAGGGCCTTTTTAAACGTTTTCACCAAGCCGAATAATGCACCATTGTCTAGTTTAATTGTTATAAATTTTTTTATTGACATGTCTGAAATAAAAACACACTTTTACCACAAAGGGAGGCTCGTGGTAAAAAATGGTGCCATATCCCCCAGTTCTGAAGGTTGTGTGGTGTACCCAAAGGTTTCTTAAACGTTTGCACCAAGCCGATTATTACACTATTTTCTAGTTTAATCTTTATTTATTTATTTATTGACAATTCTGCCAAAATAAACACAATCACCACAAAGGGGAGCTCGTGGTAAAAAATGGTGCCATATCCCCCAGTTCTGAAGGTCGTGTGGTGTACCCAAGGGTATCCATAAACGTTTGCACCAAGCCGAATAATGCACCATTGTCTAGTTTAATTGTTATTAATTTGTTTATTGACAAGTCTGAAATAAAAACACTTTTACCACAATGGGGGGCTCGTGGTAAAGAATGGTGCCATATCCCCGAGTTCTGAAGGTTGTGTCTAGTACCCAAGGGTCTCCTAAAACGTTTGCACTAATCCGAATGTTGCACCATTTTCTTGTTTAATCGTTATTTTTTTTTATTGAAAAGTCTGATAAAAATAAACATTATCTACAAGAAATGGGGGCTGGTGGTAAAAAATGGTGCCATATCCCCCAGTTCTGAAGGTTGTGTGGTGTACCCAAGGGCCTTTTTAAACGTTTTCACCAAGCCGAATAATGCATTATTTTCTAGTTCAATTGTTACAAATTTTTTTATTGACATGTCTGAAATAAAAACACACTTTTACCACAAAGGGGGGCTCGTGGTAAACAATATTGCCATATCCCCCAGTTCTGAAGGTTGTTTGGTGTACCCAAAGGTCTCCTTAAACGTATGCACCAAACCGAATGTTGCACCCTTTTCTAGTTTGATTGTTATTATTTTTTATATTGACAATTCCGGTAATAATAACACTTTTACCACGAACGGGGGCTCGTAGTAAAAAAAACTGGTGCACATATCCCCCAGTTCTAAAGGTTGTGTGTTGTACTAAACGGTCTCCTTAAACGTTTGCACCAAGCCGAATGTTGCAACGTTTTCTAGTTTAATTATTATTAAGTTTTATATTGACAAGTCTGATCAAAAGAATCACAATCACAACGAAGGGGGGCTCGTGGTAAAAAATGGTGTCATATCCCCCAGTTCTGAAGGTTGTGTTGTATCCCCAACGGTATCCTTAAACGTTTGCACCAAGTCGAATGCTGCACCACTTTCTAGTTTAATTTTATAATTTTATTTATTTATAATTCTGAAATAAAACACACACAATCTCCACAAAGGGGGACTCGTGGCAAAAATGGTGACATATCCCCAGGTTCTGAAGGTAGTGTGGTGTACCCAAGGGTCTCCTTAAATGTTTGCTCCAAGCCGAATGTTGCACCATTGTCTAGTTTAACGTTTATTAATTTTATTATTGACAGTTCTGATCAAAATAAACATCAACACAAAGGGGGGCTCGTGGTAAAAAATGGTGCCTATCCCCCAGTTCTGAAGGAAGTGTGGTGTACCCAAGGGTCTCCTTAAACGTTTGCACCAAGCCGAATGTTACACCTCTGTTTAGTTTAATTGTTATTAATTTATTTATTTACAAGTCTGAAATAAAAACACACTTTTACCACAAAGGGGGGCTCGTGCTAAAAAAATGGTGCCATATCCACCAGTTGTGAAGGTTGTGTCTAGTACCCAAGGGTCTCCTTAAACGTTTGCACCAAGCTGAACGTTGCACCATTTTCCAGTTTAATTGTTATTAATTTGTTTATTGACAAGTCTGAAATAAAAACACTCTTTCACCACAAAGGGGGGCTCGTGGTAAAAAATGGTGCCATATCCCTTCGTTCTGAAGGTTGTGTGGTGTACCCAAGGGTCTCCTTCAACGTTTTCACCAAGCCGAATGTTGCACCATTTTCTTGTTTAATTGTTATTAATTTATTTATTGACAATTCTGATCAAAATAAACACAATCACCAAAAAGGTGGGCTCGTGGTAAAAAATGGTGCCATATCCCCCAGTACTGAAGGTTGTGTGGCGTACCTAAGGGTCTCCTTAAACGTTTGCACCAAGCCGAATTTTGCACCATTTTCTAGTTTAATCTTTATTAATTTATTTATTGAATATTCTGATCAAAATAAACATTATCTACACAAAGGGGGGCTCGTGGTAAAAAATGGTGCCATATCCTTCAGTTCTGAAGGTAGTGTAGTGTACTTAAGGGTCTTCTTAAACGTTTGTTGTCTATTTTAATATTTATATATCAAAATTACGCTTGTTTTCTATTTCGAATTTCTGTTTCTAATATTTTTTATCCTAATTAAACATTTATATTTTTTTTTAATTTTGAATATCTGACTTGCAAACATTTTATTAACAAGTGTA
Source organism: Bacillus rossius redtenbacheri (assembly GCF_032445375.1). Lineage (NCBI taxonomy): Eukaryota > Metazoa > Arthropoda > Insecta > Phasmatodea > Bacillidae > Bacillus > Bacillus rossius. Next base: position 29,557,184 of record NC_086345.1, read on the forward strand.
AGTTCATGACCATGCATATTTAATTTTTTTTTTCCTTTTTTATACACATCAATTTAAGGATCTACTTAGGCTGTTGTTGCACGAACGAATTTTCGGGTTTTAAAGGTGTGTACGATAATTATGGTACGATTAGGTAATTTTTTAGATTTGAATCTATGATTCGAATCTAACTTATCCTCAGTGCATCATGTGGCATTCTGTATTGTTTCTTGTTTACGAGTATCTATTTTTTTTATTGGATAATGATGTCACGTGATTGATCGTGATAGGCCAGAATTCAAATGAACCAATACGTGATTATTTAGTTCATTTATTGTTTTAAAACGGTGTTTAATTACCGCCTCCAACTTAGGCGAGTTTTTAACGTTTCTAATTTTAAAGTCTTATTTTTTATTAATGCGCAAGTAATAAGTAACAAAAAATTTTTACGTGAGTTGTTACTGTTCATCCTTTGTCCTGGTTTGTTATGTCAGGTCAGTTACATTATAAATACTTTAAAACTAAAGAACCATTGAAATAATTTCATATTATTTTTAATGTACGCTTAGTTTCAAAGCATTTTTAATGTAACTGACCTGACCTAATCGACCATTTTCATTAATTAGGCATTCACAAACACACGGCAAAATAAAAAAATGGCGGCGGTAGAATGATAAACACAGGTCTTTTAAGCAAAATAACAACGGGGATATCTCCTAAAGTATTTAGAATTTCTTATCTCCGCCGCTTTTAATGAAAAGAGGAAGTTGAAGAGCATCTAATAAGGTATTTTCGGATTTTTAACATTTTTTTTTTTGCAATACCGCTTAACTACATATTTACCAAATATTATATTACTCAGACTGTACATATTTTTACTGATAATCTTCGTTTATTAAAATCTGAAGTCTTTTCACCCAGTTAATGCATATGTCAAAACATTAAGGACGTTATGGTAAACCCCGTGTACACAGCAGAATATTGCTACGTTGGAAACAAGAATTTAAAAAAAAATTATATTATTCACTTAACTATACATATTTCCAGATATTCTTCTTTTATAAAAATCTGTAGTCATGTCAAACGTTAAATACATGTGTAACAATAAGGACATAAGTTTGACGACAGTCGTCGTGCCCTCATAGTACAGGGGCCGCGCCTGGCCCGCAGTGGACACGCGACCCTCCGTGCCGCTTTCCCCCCTTCCCCCCCTCGTCATGTCACGCGGCGCTGCGGTCGCGCGGGGCGGGGAGTCGTCAGTCGCCGCTTGGCTGCCATCAAGGGAGGTCCTGTATCGCTGCGCTCCGCGAGTCCGCAGGCCCTCCGCCACGCGCGTTGCTAGTGTCGCTACCGTCGTTTCGGTTGGTCCCACGTTCGACATCTTCAGTCGCGGAGTAGTGCACCTTTGTGGTTGACCTGCAATTTGCGTTCGTTCCCGGCGCGGCGGGGGACGTGTCCCGTAACATCGTTGTGGGTCAGGCGCGCTCAGGGAAAAGGACTAAATAAAACATCTTGTAGACTAACAACGGACGTTTCCTGGTTCGATCTCCACTCCCATACGCCTGCCCGGTTCATCACCTCCCCCTCTCCCCAGCTCCCGGTCCCGGCCACAGTAGGCACAAACCCCCATCTCTCACTGAGTTAGTCGGCCAAAATAATTACAACCTAAATTCATAGTCGCACGTCGGGGATCGGGAAAGAGCCACGGCATGGGGACGACAAGTTGTACTTTTGTACCAAGCAGAATATTGATAAGCTAAAATTAAAATGTAAAAAAAAATCAAAACTTCATAACACTCAATTAACTATACATATTTGTTCAGATAATTTTTTATTAAAATCTGGAGTCATTTCGCCCGGTTATAGCATTAGTGTGACACAAAGGACGTTATGGTTAATCCATTGTACGAAGCAGAATATTGTTATGTCAGAAAATAAAAAATAAATAAAATTAATATTACTCATCTTTCTATTCATAATTGTTCATATAATTCTCCTGTATTTAAATCTGGATTCACGTCACTTTGATATGACATGTGTCAATAAGGACATAATTGTTTTTTGTACCAAGCAGAATATGGTAAAAATAATTTTTTAAAAAATCAAAACATCATAATCTCTCACTTAACATAATTAGATAAGATTAACTTTTTTTAATAAAATTTGTAGTCATGTCACCCGGTTATAGAATATGTGTCATTAATAAAATAATGGATAAACTTTTGTACCAAGCATAAATTTGCTACGTTTGAAATTTAAAAAAAAAATTATATTACTTTCTTAACTATACATTCTTTTTCAGAAAATCTTTTAGTTAAATATGGAGTAATGTCCCCCGGTTATAGAATATGTGTGACATTAAGGACGTTATGGTTTATCTTTTGTACCAAGCAGAATATTCCTACGTTGAAAATTTAACTTAAAAATATTATATTACTCAATTAACTATATTTTTTTTTTCAAATAAACTTCCTTTATAAGATTTGGAGGCCTGTCCCCCAGTTTTGACATATGTGTGACATTAAGGACATTTGGTTAATCTTTTGTACAAAGCAGAATATTGTTCCGTTAAATAAAAATTATAAAATAAATACTTCTTAATTCTCACTTAACTACACATATTTGATAAGATATTTATTTATTTAAATTTGAAATCATGTCACCCTGTATTGACTTATATGTGACATTAAGTATAATATGGTTAATCTTTTGTAGCTAACAGAATATTGATACTTAGAAATTAAAATTAAAAAACATAATATTGTTCACTTAACTAAACATATTTGTTTAGATAATGTTATTTTATTAAAATCTGGAGTAATGTCACCCGGTTATAGCATATGTGTGTCATAAGGACATTAAAGTTAAACTTTATTAACAAGCATAATATTGCTACGTATGAAATTAAAATAAAAAAATTTATATTACTAACTTAACTACACATACTTTTTCAGATAATTATCTTTTATCAAACTCTGGAGTCATGGCACCCGGTTATAGCATATGTGTGACATTAAGGAGATTATGGTTAATCTTTTGTACCAAGCAGAATATTTCTACATTGGAAATTAAAATTTAAAAAAAAAATTGCTCACTTAACTATACATATTTGTTCAGCATATCTTCCTGTTTTTAAATATGGAGTCATGTCACCTGGTTATAGCATATGTTACGTAAAGGACGTTATGGTTCACCTTTAGTACCATGCTGAATATGGTTAATCTTTTGTACAAAGCAGAATATTGTTCCGTTAAATAAAAATTATAAATAAATAAATACTTCTTAATTCTCACTTAACTACACATATTTGATAAGATATTTATTTATTTAAATTTGAAATCATGTCACCCTGTTATGACCTATATGTGACATTAAGTATAATATGGTTAATCTTTTGTAGCTAACAGAATATTGATACTTAGAAATTAAAATTAAAAAACATAATATTGTTCACTTAACTAAACATATTTGTTCAGATTATGTTATTTTATTAAAATCTGGAGTAATGTCACCCGGTTATAGCATATGTGTGTCATAAGGACATTAAAGTTAAACTTTATTAACAAGCATAATATTGCTACGTATGAAATTAAAATAAAAAAATTTATATTACTAACTACACATACTTTTTTCAGATAATTATCTTTTATCAAACTCTGGAGTCATGTCACCCGGTAATAGCATATGTGTGACATTAAGGAGATTATGGTTAATCTTTTGTACCAAGCAGAATATTTCTACATTGGAAATTAAAATTTAAAAAAAAATTCCTCACTTAACTATACATATTTGTTCAGCATATCTTCCTGTTTTTAAATATGGAGTCATGTCACCTGGTTATAGCATATGTTACGTTAAGGACGTTATGGTTCACCTTTAGTACCATGCTGAATATGATTAATCTTTTGTACAAAGCAGAATATTGTTCCGTTAAATAAAAATTATAAATAAATAAATACTTCTTAATTCTCACTTAACTACACATATTTGATAAGATATTTATTTATTTAAATTTGAAATCATATCACCCTGTTATGACTTATGTGACATTAAGTATAATATGGTTAATCTTTTGTAGCTAACAGAATATTGATACTTAGGAATTAAAATTAAAAAACATAATATTGTTCACTTAACTAAACATATTTGTTCAGATTATGTTATTTTATTAAAATCTGGAGTAATGTCACCTGGTTATAGCATATGTGTGTCATAAGGACATTAAAGTTAAACTTTATTAACAAGCATAATATTGCTACGTATGAAATTAAAATAAAAAAATTTATATTGCTAACTTAACTACACATACTTTTTTCAGATAATTATCTTTTATCAAACTCTGGAGTCATGTCACCCGGTAATAGCATATGTGTGACATTAAGGAGATTACGGTTAATCTTTTGTACCAAGCAGAATATTTCTACATTGGAAATTAAAATTTAAAAAAAAATTCCTCACCTAACTATACATATTTGTTCAGCATATCATCCTGTTTTTAAATATGGAGTCATGTCACCTGGTTATAGCATATGTTACGTTAAGGACGTTATGGTTCACCTTTAGTACCATGCTGAATATGGTTAATCTTTTGTACAAAGCAGAATATTGTTCCGTTAAATAAAAATTATAAATAAATAAATACTTCTTAATTCTCACTTAACTACACATTTGATAAGATATTTATTTATTTAAATTTGAAATCATATCACCCTGTTATGACTTATGTGACATTAAGTATAATATGGTTAATCTTTTGTAGCTAACAGAATATTGATACTTAGGAATTAAAATTAAAAAACATAATATTGTTCACTTAACTAAACATATTTGTTCAGATTATGTTATTTTATTAAAATCTGGAGTAATGTCACCCGGTTATAGCATATGTGTGTCATAAGGACATTAAAGTTAAACTTTATTAACAAGCATAATATTGCTACGTATGAAATTAAAATAAAAAAATTTATATTACTAACTACACATACTTTTTTTCAGATAATTATCTTTTATCAAACTCTGGAGTCATGTCACCCGGTAATAGCATATGTGTGACATTAAGGAGATTATGGTTAATATTTTGTACCAAGCAGAATATTTCTACATTGGAAATTAAAATTTAAAAAAAAATTCCTCACTTAACTATACATATTTGTTCAGCATATCTTCCTGTTTTTAAATATGGAGTCATGTCACCTGGTTATAGCATATGTTACGTTAAGGACGTTATGGTTCACCTTTAGTACCATGCTGAATATGGTTAATCTTTTGTACAAAGCAGAATATTGTTCCGTTAAATAAAAATTATAAATAAATAAATACTTCTTAATTCTCACTTAACTACACATATTTGATAAGATATTTATTTATTTAAATTTGAAATCATGTCACCCTGTATTGACTTATATGTGACATTAAGTATAATATGATTAATCTTTTGTAGCTAACAGAATATTGATACTTAGAAATTAAAATTAAAAAACATAATATTGTTCACTTAACTAAACATATTTGTTTAGATAATGTTATTTTATTAAAATCTGGAGTAATGTCACCCGGTTATAGCATATGTGTGTCATAAGGACATTAAAGTTAAACTTTATTAACAAGCATAATATTGCTACGTATGAAATTAAAATAAAAAAATTTATATTACTAACTTAACTACACATACTTTTTCAGATAATTATCTTTTATCAAACTCTGGAGTCATGTCACCCGGTTATAGCATATGTGTGACATTAAGGAGATTATGGTTAATCTTTTGTACCAAGCAGAATATTTCTACATTGGAAATTAAAATTTAAAAAAAAAAATTGCTCACTTAACTATACATATTTGTTCAGCATATCTTCCTGTTTTTAAATATGGAGTCATGTCACCTGGTTATAGCATATGTTACGTAAAGGACGTTATGGTTCACCTTTAGTACCATGCTGAATATGGTTAATCTTTTGTACAAAGCAGAATATTGTTCCGTTAAATAAAAATTATAAATAAATAAATACTTCTTAATTCTCACTTAACTACACATATTTGATAAGATATTTATTTATTTAAATTTGAAATCATGTCACCCTGTTATGACCTATATGTGACATTAAGTATAATATGGTTAATCTTTTGTAGCTAACAGAATATTGATACTTAGAAATTAAAATTAAAAAACATAATATTGTTCACTTAACTAAACATATTTGTTCAGATTATGTTATTTTATTAAAATCTGGAGTAATGTCACCCGGTTATAGCATATGTGTGTCATAAGGACATTAAAGTTAAACTTTATTAACAAGCATAATATTACTACGTATAAAATTAAAATAAAAAAAAATTATATTACTAACTTAACTACACATACTTTTTTCAGATAATTATCTTTTATCAAACTCTGGAGTCATGTCACCCGGTTATAGCATATGTGTGACATTAAGGAGATTATGGTTAATCTTTTGTACCAAGCAGAATATTTCTACATTGGAAATTAAAATTTAAAAAAAAAATTGCTCACTTAACTATACATATTTGTTCAGCATATCTTCCTGTTTTTAAATATGGAGTCATGTCACCTGGTTATAGCAAATGTTACGTAAAGGACGTTATGGTTCACCTTTAGTACCATGCTGAATATGGTTAATCTTTTGTACAAAGCAGAATATTGTTCCGTTAAATAAAAATTATAAATAAATAAATACTTCTTAATTCTCACTTAACTACACATATTTGATAAGATATTTATTTATTTAAATTTGAAATCATGTCACCCTGTTATGACTTATGTGACATTAAGTATAATATAATTAATCTTTTGTAGCTAACAGAATATTGATACTTAGAAATTAAAATTAAAAAACATAATATTGTTCACTTAACTAAACATATTTGTTCAGATTATGTTATTTTATTAAAATCTGGAGTAATGTCACCCGGTTATAGCATATGTGTGTCATAAGGACATTTAAGTTAAACTTTATTAACAAGCATAATACTGCTACGTATGAAATTAAAATAAATAATTTATATTACTAACTTAACTACACATACTTTTTTCAGATAATTATCTTTTATCAAACTCTGGAGTCATGTCACCCGGTTATAGCATGTGTGACATTAAGGAGATTATGGTTAATCTTTTGTACCAAGCAGAATATTTCTACATTGGAAATTAAACTTTAAAAAAAAATTGCTCACTTAACTATACATATTTGTTTAGCATATCTTCCTGTTTTTAAATATGGAGTCATGTCACCTGGTTATAGCATATGTTACGTTAAGGACGTTATGGTTCACCTTTAGTACCATGCTGAATATGGTTAATCTTTTGTACAAAGCAGAATATTGTTCCGTTAAATAAAAATTATAAATAAATAAATACTTCTTAATTCTCACTTAACTACACACATTTGATAAGATATTTATTTATTTAAATTTGAAATCATGTCACCCTGTTATGACTTATGTGACATTAAGTATAATATAATTAATCTTTTGTAGCTAACAGAATATTGATACTTAGGAATTAAAATTAAAAAACATAATATTGTTCACTTAACTAAACATATTTGTTCAGATTATGTTATTTTATTAAAATCTGGAGTAATGTCACCCGGTTATAGCATATGTGTGTCATAAGGACATTAAAGTTAAACTTTATTAACAAGCATAATATTGCTACGTATGAAATTAAAATAAAAAAATTTATATTACTAACTACACATACTTTTTTCAGATAATTATCTTTTATCAAACTCTGGAGTCATGTCACCCGGTAATAGCATATGTGTGACATTAAGGAGATTATGGTTAATCTTTTGTACCAAGCAGAATATTTCTACATTGGAAATTAAAATTTAAAAAAAAATTCCTCACTTAACTATACATATTTGTTCAGCATATCTTCCTGTTTTTAAATATGGAGTCATGTCACCTGGTTATAGCATATGTTACGTTAAGGACGTTATGGTTCACCTTTAGTACCATGCTGAATATGGTTAATCTTTTGTACAAAGCAGAATATTGTTCCGTTAAATAAAAATTATAAATAAATAAATACTTCTTAATTCTCACTTAACTACACATATTTGATAAGATATTTATTTATTTAAATTTGAAATCATATCACCCTGTTATGACTTATGTGACATTAAGTATAATATGGTTAATCTTTTGTAGCTAACAGAATATTGATACTTAGGAATTAAACTTAAAAAACATAATATTGTTCACTTAACTAAACATATTTGTTCAGATTATGTTATTTTATTAAAATCTGGAGTAATGTCACCTGGTTATAGCATATGTGTGTCATAAGGACATTAAAGTTAAACTTTATTAACAAGCATAATATTGCTACGTATGAAATTAAAATAAAAAAATTTATATTACTAACTTAACTACACATACTTTTTCAGACAATTATCTTTTATCAAACTCTGGAGTCATGTCACCCGGTTATAGCATATGTGTGACATTAAGGAGATTATGGTTAATCTTTTGTACCAAGCAGAATATTTCTACATTGGAAATTAAAATTTAAAAAAAAAAATTGCTCACTTAACTATACATATTTGTTCAGCATATCTTCCTGTTTTTAAATATGGAGTCATGTCACCTGGTTATAGCATATGTTACGTAAAGGACGTTATGGTTCACCTTTAGTACCATGCTGAATATGGTTAATCTTTTGTACAAAGCAGAATATTGTTCCGTTAAATAAAAATTATAAATAAATAAATACTTCTTAATTCTCACTTAACTACACATATTTGATAAGATATTTATTTATTTATTTAAATTTGAAATCATGTCACCCTGTTATGACCTATATGTGACATTAAGTATAATATGGTTAATCTTTTGTAGCTAACAGAATATTGATACTTAGAAATTAAAATTAAAAAACATAATATTGTTCACTTAACTAAACATATTTGTTCAGATTATGTTATTTTATTAAAATCTGGAGTAATGTCACCCGGTTATAGCATATGTGTGTCATAAGGACATTTAAGTTAAACTTTATTAACAAGCATAATATTGCTACGTATGAAATTAAAATAAATAATTTATATTACTAACTTAACTACACATACTTTTTTCAGATAATTATCTTTTATCAAACTCTGGAGTCATGTCACCCGGTTATAGCATGTGTGACATTAAGGAGATTATGGTTAATCTTTTGTACCAAGCAGAATATTTCTACATTGGAAATTAAACTTTAAAAAAAATTGCTCACTTAACTATACATATTTGTTTAGCATATCTTCCTGTTTTTAAATATGGAGTCATGTCACCTGGTTATAGCATATGTTACGTTAAGGACGTTATGGTTCACCTTTAGTACCATGCTGAATATGGTTAATCTTTTGTACAAAGCAGAATATTGTTCCGTTAAATAAAAATTATAAATAAATAAATACTTCTTAATTCTCACTTAACTACACATATTTGATAAGATATTTATTTATTTAAATTTGAAATCATGTCACCCTGTTATGACTTATGTGACATTAAGTATAATATAATTAATCTTTTGTAGCTAACAGAATATTGATACTTAGGAATTAAAATTAAAAAACATAATATTGTTCACTTAACTAAACATATTTGTTCAGATTATGTTATTTTATTAAAATCTGGAGTAATGTCACCCGGTTATAGCATATGTGTGTCATAAGGACATTAAAGTTAAACTTTATTAACAAGCATAATATTACTACGTATAAAATTAAAATAAAAAAAATTATATTACTAACTTAACTACACATACTTTTTTCAGATAATTATCTTTTATCAAACTCTGGAGTCATGTCACCCGGTTATAGCATATGTGTGACATTAAGGAGATTATGATTAATCTTTTGTACCAAGCAGAATATTTCTACATTGGAAATTAAAATTTAAAAAAAAAATTGCTCACTTAACTATACATATTTGTTCAGCATATCTTCCTGTTTTTAAATATGGAGTCATGTCACCTGGTTATAGCATATGTTACGTAAAGGACGTTATGGTTCACCTTTAGTACCATGCTGAATATGGTTAATCTTTTGTACAAAGCAGAATATTGTTCCGTTAAATAAAAATTATAAATAAATAAATACTTCTTAATTCTCACTTAACTACACATATTTGATAAGATATTTATTTATTTAAATTTGAAATCATATCACCCTGTTATGACTTATGTGACATTAAGTATAATATGGTTAATCTTTTGTAGCTAACAGAATATTGATACTTAGGAATTAAAATTAAAAAACATAATATTGTTCACTTAACTAAACATATTTGTTCAGATTATGTTATTTTATTAAAATCTGGAGTAATGTCACCCGGTTATAGCATATGTGTGTCATAAGGACATTAAAGTTAAACATTATTAACAAGCATAATATTGCTACGTATGAAATTAAAATAAAAAAATTTATATTACTAACTACACATACTTTTTTCAGATAATTATCTTTTATCAAACTCTGGAGTCATGTCACCCGGTAATAGCATATGTGTGACATTAAGGAGATTATGGTTAATCTTTTGTACCAAGCAGAATATTTCTACATTGGAAATTAAAATTTAAAAAAAAATTCCTCACTTAACTATACATATTTGTTCAGCATATCTTCCTGTTTTTAAATATGGAGTCATGTCACCTGGTTATAGCATATGTTACGTTAAGGACGTTATGGTTCACCTTTAGTACCATGCTGAATATGGTTAATCTTTTGTACAAAGCAGAATATTGTTCCGTTAAATATAAATTATAAATAAATACTTCTTAATTCTCACTTAACTACACATATTTAATAAGATATTTATTTATTTAAATTTGAAATCATGTCACCCTGTTATGACTTATGTGACATTAAGTATAATATAATTAATCTTTTGTAGCTAACAGAATATTGATACTTAGGAATTAAAATTAAAAAACATAATATTGTTCACTTAACTAAACATATTTGTTCAGATTATGTTATTTTATTAAAATCTGGAGTAATGTCACCCGGTTATAGCATATGTGTGTCATAAGGACATTAAAGTTAAACTTTATTAACAAGCATAATATTACTACGTATAAAATTAAAATAAAAAAAATTATATTACTAACTTAACTACACATACTTTTTTCAGATAATTATCTTTTATCAAACTCTGAAGTCATGTCACCCGGTTATAGCATATGTGTGACATTAAGGAGATTATGGTTAATCTTTTGTACCAAGCAGAATATTTCTACATTGGAAATTAAAATTTAAAAAAAAAAATTGCTCACTTAACTATACATATTTGTTCAGCATATCTTCCTGTTTTTAAATATGGAGTCATGTCACCTGGTTATAGCATATGTTACGTAAAGGACGTTATGGTTCACCTTTAGTACCATGCTGAATATGGTTAATCTTTTGTACAAAGCAGAATATTGTTCCGTTAAATAAAAATTATAAATAAATAAATACTTCTTAATTCTCACTTAACTACACATATTTGATAAGATATTTATTTATTTAAATTTGAAATCATGTCACCCTGTTATGACTTATGTGACATTAAGTATAATATAATTAATCTTTTGTAGCTAACAGAATATTGATACTTAGGAATTAAAATTAAAAAACATAATATTGTTCACTTAACTAAACATATTTGTTCAGATTATGTTATTTTATTAAAATCTGGAGTAATGTCACCTGGTTATAGCATATGTGTGTCATAAGGACATTAAAGTTAAACTTTATTAACAAGCATAATATTGCTACGTATGAAATTAAAATAAAAAAATTTATATTACTAACTTAACTACACATACTTTTTTCAGATAATTATCTTTTATCAAACTCTGGAGTCATGTCACCCGGTAATAGCATATGTGTGACATTAAGGAGATTACGGTTAATCTTTTGTACCAAGCAGAATTTTTCTACATTGGAAATTAAAATTTAAAAAAAAATTCCTCACTTAACTATACATATTTGTTCAGCATATCATCCTGTTTTTAAATATGGAGTCATGTCACCTGGTTATAGCATATGTTACGTTAAGGACGTTATGGTTCACCTTTAGTACCATGCTGAATATGGTTAATCTTTTGTACAAAGCAGAATATTGTTCCGTTAAATAAAAATTATAAATAAATAAATACTTCTTAATTCTCACTTAACTACACATATTTGATAAGATATTTATTTATTTAAATTTGAAATCATGTCACCCTGTTATGACCTATATGTGACATTAAGTATAATATGGTTAATCTTTTGTAGCTAACAGAATATTGATACTTAGAAATTAAAATTAAAAAACATAATATTGTTCACTTAACTAAACATATTTGTTCAGATTATGTTATTTTATTAAAATCTGGAGTAATGTCACCCGGTTATAGCATATGTGTGTCATAAGGACATTAAAGTTAAACTTTATTAACAAGCATAATATTGCTACGTATGAAATTAAAATAAATAATTTATATTACTAACTTAACTACACATACTTTTTTCAGATAATTATCTTTTATCAAACTCTGGAGTCATGTCACCCGGTTATAGCATATGTGTGACATTAAGGAGATTATGGTTAATCTTTTGTACCAAGCAGAATATTTCTACATTGGAAATTAAAATTTAAAAAAAAAAATTTCTCACTTAACTATACATATTTGTTCAGCATATCTTCCTGTTTTTAAATATGGAGTCATGTCACCTGGTTATAGCATATGTTACGTAAAGGACGTTATGGTTCACCTTTAGTACCATGCTGAATATGGTTAATCTTTTGTACAAAGCAGAATATTGTTCCGTTAAATAAAATTTATAAATAAATAAATACTTCTTAATTCTCACTTAACTACACATATTTGATAAGATATTTATTTATTTAAATTTGAAATCATGTCACCCTGTTATGACTTATGTGACATTAAGTATAATATAATTAATCTTTTGTAGCTAACAGAATATTGATACTTAGGAATTAAAATTAAAAAACATAATATTGTTCACTTAACTAAACATATTTGTTCAGATTATGTTATTTTATTAAAATCTGGAGTAATGTCACCCGGTTATAGCATATGTGTGTCATAAGGACATTAAAGTTAAACTTTATTAACAAGCATAATATTACTACGTATAAAATTAAAAAAAAAAAAATTATATTACTAACTTAACTACACATACTTTTTTCAGATAATTATCTTTTATCAAACTCTGGAGTCATGTCACCCGGTTATAGCATATGTGTGACATTAAGGAGATTATGATTAATCTTTTGTACCAAGCAGAATATTTCTACATTGGAAATTAAAATTTAAAAAAAAATTGCTCACTTAACTATACATATTTGTTCAGCATATCTTCCTGTTTTTAAATATGGAGTCATGTCACCTGGTTATAGCATATGTTACGTTAAGGACGTTATGGTTCACCTTTAGTACCATGCTGAATATGGTTAATCTTTTGTACAAAGCAGAATATTGTTCCGTTAAATAAAAATTATAAATAAATAAATACTTCTTAATTCTCACTTAACTACACATATTTGATAAGATATTTATTTATTTAAATTTGAAATCATGTCACCCTGTTATGACCTATATGTGACATTAAGTATAATATGGTTAATCTTTTGTAGCTAACAGAATATTGATACTTAGAAATTAAAATTAAAAAACATAATATTGTTCACTTAACTAAACATATTTGTTCAGATTATGTTATTTTATTAAAATCTGGAGTAATATCACCTGGTTATAGCATATGTGTGTCATAAGGACATTAAAGTTAAACTTTATTAACAAGCATAATATTGCTACGTATGAAATTAAAATAAAAAAATTTATATTACTAACTTAACTACACATCCTTTTTTTAGAATATTATCTTTTATCAAACTATGGAGTCATGTCACCCGGTTATAGCATATGTGCGACATTAGGGAGATTATGGTTAATATTTTGTACCAAGCAGAATATTTCTACATTGGAAATTAAAATTTTAAAAAAAATTGCTCACTTAACTATACATATTTGTTCAGCATATCTTCCTGTTTTTAAATATGGAGTCATGTCACCTGTTTATAGCATATGTTACGTTAAGGACGTTATGGTTCACCTTTAGTACCATGCTGAATATGGTTAATCTTTTGTACAAAGCAGAATATTGTTCCGTTAAATAAAAATTATAAATAAATAAATACTTCTTAATTCTCACTTAACTACACATATTTGATAAGATATTTATTTATTTAAATTTGAAATCATGTCACCCTGTTATGACCTATATGTGACATTAAGTATAATATGGTTAATCTTTTGTAGCTAACAGAATATTGATACTTAGAAATTAAAATTAAAAAACATAATATTGTTCACTTAACTAAACATATTTGTTTAGATTATGTTATTTTATTAAAATCTGGAGTAATGTCACCCGGTTATAGCATATGTGTGTCATAAGGACATTAAAGTTGAACTTTATTAACAAGCATAATATTGCTACGTATGAAATTAAAATAAAAATATTTATATTACTAACTTAACTACACATACTTTTTTCAGATAATTATCTTTTATCAAACTCTGGAGTCATGTCACCCGGTTATAGCATATGTGTGACATTAAGGAGATTATGGTTAATCTTTTGTACCAAGCAGAATAATGCTACATTGGAAATTAAAATTAAAAAAAAAAAAAACATTTAGCTCACTAACTATACATATTTATTCGTATAGTGTTCTTTTATTTAAATCTGGAGAATTTCAAATCTTAATATTTAATATTTCTTTTTTGGATTGCAAATACATTTTGATGTACCATACATAGGTGTGCCCTTCTTGCACTGAATCGCATGATAATTTTCGTGCGGTTTTATTGCGTGGTACTATAATTATGGTACGTTTTTCATAACGAATCTGAGATTCGAATCTAACTTCACCTCAGTTGCAAACCACAGCAAAAATCTTCACACTGTATTAACCATCTTTAGCACAGGTTCTTTACACACTCGAGCTCTAACTACCGCCACCATGAAGTTGTTATTACCTGGAGCTGTTTTCTCTGGACCTGTTGTCTCCGGACCTGTTGCAGGCGTTTGTGATGAAATTTCGATACGATTTTTATCACAAATTGGTGCCATTGAACACAATAACACGATCGCGCCTGCACAGGCAAATTACACTTATTACTGACGCCAGAACATCCTGATATGCACCCTCACTTGACGGGAGAAACGTTCGATTTCCCATTATTCTCAGCGTGAGGCGCTTCGTCAAATGCGCCAGAAACGCTCAGCCAATCACGAAGCTCTGTTCGTTAAATCAAAAAGAATCTGAATTTAACTAAGAAAATTCTCATAAAATAATAATTTAAACACAATGTATAGTGTCAACGTCTCTCAAAAGTCATTAAATACGGTTTAAAAACAAGACACAGTTTTTAAATAATCATCCTCCCACGTAAAACTTTCCCGGGTGCGTGAAGACTGTCAACCTGGGCCGCTGCCGACGCCTGTGATCAAATTTCTCATTTAAAAAATCCAAACAATAAAAAAAATTATCTTCGGTCCGGCCCCAACCACAGGCGTGAAATTATCTATTCGTAACTTTAGTTCATAATTCTTGTGACTTACCGACGACACGTCTTCACGCCGTAACGATCGAGAGACAACTGCGGAGCCGTCCTATTCAATTGACGAGGCGCTACAGACAGGAGGGAAGTCTACAATTCACGCCGAGTATTCGACATGCCCGAACATTACCGAATACTTGCCCGAACACGCCCGAATATTCACTTTCGCCAACCTCGGGATTTATTTTATTTTTGCGCAGGAATGAATGAATGAATTCAAATATTAAAAGTGATCGGTTAGGTTAGCTATATTAAAACACTTTAAAACACTATGGACGGTTAGTTAGGTTAGTATAGCTACATTAAAATAAACAGAGAAATATAAATATATTTATATATATAAATAAGACCCGAGGTTGGCCGAAGGTGAATATTCGGGCGTGTTCGGTCAGGGACAAAGCTTCCCGAAGTTTGGGGTGTTGTGGTCTGAAATTTCGATACAAGAAAGCATGTGTCAAATTGCGAGTGTAAAGAATATTTAATTTTTTTTTACTACCGAGATGTTGATATTGTGTGTGAAGGGTGTATGTTTAAAGTAGTGGCTTGGGGCCCAGACAGTATTATTACACGAATATTTACAGCTCTACACTACTACCAGAGCCCCCCTCCCCCTCCTCAGTCAGTCACCCGCCTGGAGGACCTCCGTCACAACGTCCCGGCAGAGTATGCTGACGCCATCAGTCGGGCCCTCGAGTCCCGACCTCAGGTATTTGCGGCGGCGGACCAGTTAAGGTGCACGACGATGACAGAGCACAGTATCCCTATGGTACCGCACCGCCCGCCGTTTGAGAGGGTGCATGGGTTCGGGCCCCGGGAGCGCGAGGCGATTCAGTCCCAGGTGGACGAGATGCTGCGCGACGGGGTCATCGAGCCCAGCACCTCCCCATACAACTCGAGGGTGGTGCTGGCCACTAAGAAGGTTGGGAGTTTATGCTTCTGCGTAAACTTTAAGGCCGTTAACAGACTGACGATCCCCGCTCCCCCCCCACCCACGCAGATCAACATCACTGACGCCTTGGCAGGGCTGGGAGACGCAAAAATTTTCACGACGCTGGACCTGAAGTCGGGCTACTGGCAGGTGCCGGTATGCCCCGCCGACCGTCCGAAGACGGCGTTCACTGCGCCAGACGGTCGGCGGGTACCAGTTCTGTGCCATGCTGTTCGGGCTCATGGACGCCGCGGCCACGTTCCAGTCTATGATGGTGCGCGTCCTGGACGGGTACATCGGCGTCTTCGCCAGTGCCTATCTGGACGACGTCATCGTCAATTCTGGGACGTGGGAGGACCATGCGCACGACCTGGCGCTGGTCCTGGAAAGGCTGGCCAGACACGGACTGACTTGTGCCCCGAACAAGTGTCACATCGGGGCTGAGGAGATCGTGTTCCTGGGGCACCTGGTGACGGCGGAGGGGTGCCGTCCGCGTCCTGCCCAGCTGGAACTCATCGAGGAGAAGCAGGCGCCGAAGACCAGGAAGCAGCTCCAAAAGCTTATGGGACTGCTGAACTGGCTGCGGTCTTTTGTGCCTGACTTCGCGACGATCACGGCCCCGATGACTGACCTGTTGTCGCCGAAGGCCAAGTTCCGGTGGACGCCCGCCGCGGACAACGCCCTGCGCCAGGTCAAATACCGTTTCCGGAACTGTCACACGCTGTCGCGACTGAAACCTGACCAACCCATCTTCGTCCAGACGGATGCCAGTCAGGAGGGGATGGGTGCGATGCTGTACCAGGTGGACGGCGACGGTGTCCGGCGTGTGATTGAGTACGCCAGTGCGAAGTTTGGGCCGGCTGAGAGGTACCACGTGAACGAGCAGTAGTGCCTGGCAGTCGTCTGGGCTCTTCAGCGCTATCGGCACCACCTCGAAGGCCGCTCGTTCACGCTTAGGACCGACAGCCAGTGCCTTCGCTGGTTGGACTCCGCTCAGGGCCGGAAGTCCAAGTTCACTCGCTGGGCCATGCTGATTCAGGAGTTCTCGTTCTCGGTGGAACACGTCCTGGGACGGGAAAATCAGCTGGCCAACGAGCTGTCCAGGAATCCGGATCCCACGAGTGTGTTCCGCGACGACCAGGGCTGGGAGGAGGTGCTTCCCCCGATTCACGAGCCCGTCGTCGAGAACCCGGGGCCGCGGCCGTGCGAGTTGTATGCGCTGCCCGGCCCCGCTGTCCCCGAACCAGACACGCCACTGGAGACGCTAGCCGACTTGCTTTCGCAGGTGCGGGCGGAGCAGCTCCGGGACCCAGACACCCAGTCCCGGCTGGGCGAGTGCGGGGAGAAAGAGATACCGGGCCACCGGAGTCTTGACGGCGAGCTCCAGACCAGGGGGCGCACAAGTCGGGCAGGTGGCGGACCCACGTGCCGCCAGAGGCCAGGCGGTGGGCACTGTGGTACCTGCACGACCACCCCCTGGCTGGACATCCCGGTGCAGAGCAGACACTGCGGGAGATCCGACGGACGTTCCGCTGGCCGGGGGACGCGGCGGAGGTACGTCGTTATGTCAGGGCCTGCCAGCATTGCCAGGAGCGGAAGTCCCGGAGACCCGACGGCGAGGAGCAGCAGGTCCCACGACGGCCCCGGGATCCCTTCCACACTGTGGCGGTGGATATCATGGGGCCGTACCCTCGCACGTCCCGCGGCCGGCGCTTTATCGTGGTGGTCACGGACGTCTTCACCCGCTGAGCGGAGGCGTTCGCAGTGCCAAACGTGAAAGCCGGCACCGTGATTGCCCTGCTCGAGCGCGAGTTCTTCCCACGATACGGGTACCCCGCGGTCCTGCTGACGGACAACGGGGCGCAGTTCGTGGGGAGACACTGGCGAATGTCCTGTGAGCGGTGGGGGGCTACAGTTGACGAGCTACGTGACGATGCCCGACGACACCAGGAGCTCTTCCTGGCACGACGAACACCCCAGACGACCCGGCCCCCTGGTCGGCTCGAGACAGGACAGTGGGTTTACGTCCGGTGCCACCATCTGTCGTCGGGCGACAGGGAGTTCTGCGCTGGACTCACGCCCAAGTGGACCGGCCGCAGGAGGTGGTCGCTCGTCTGGGGAGCACGACGTACCTCGTCCGTCGCGCTGATGGGCGCACGACGAAGGTTCACAGGGACAACCTCCGACTGTCGGACTCGACCGACGATGACGACCTACCGGCCCCCGTACCCGCCGACGACCTGGCGGAAGAGCCTGACCGGGCCATGCAGTACCAGGCGATCCCTGAGGGTGACCAGGTGGGGGACGTCGGCCTAATTCAGGAGCCAATGGGGGGAGCGATGACATCTGACGCGTCAGACGGAGGGAGACCACGGGGTGCGAGCCTAGACGAGCAGGAGCGCCTCGTGGACACGATATTCCGAGACGACGACGATGACGGAACGCGCAGGTCAGACGTCACCATCGAGGAGGTGTCCGCCAACGACACCGTACCCGGGGACCCGGTCGACCTGAACGACCCGACGGATACCCCCCCTGACCATGGTACGAGACGCCGACGGGGGTGCACCCGCCCGTGGGAGCGACGGCCGGGGGGCGGGCCGGTGACTACGAGCGACACGACGGCCGACGAAGTGACGGTGCGACTCCTCAGCGGGGAGAGTGACGTGGACCCGGCGCAGCCCGTGGTGCTTGACATGCCCCCTGAGGAGACGACGATGGTGGTGCACGCGGGAGACGGGCCCGAGGTACGCCGGTTCACGCGCTGCGTGACGGCCCCTCGCTATCTCCGGGACTATGAGTGGGAGGGGCAGTACAAGTACCGCGACCTACGACGGACGGACAGGGGTGGACTGCGCTGCAGCGTCATGCAGCTGCTGCCGCGGTTCGCTCGACCTCAGACGAGCGATGAGCACACACTTGACCGAACTAACAACCAGACTCGACAGCGCCTGCCGGCCTGAACCGACGTCGGTGGGCAGAGCGGCCTCGGGGAGAGGGGGGGCATATGACGACAGTCGTCGTGCCCTCAAAGTCTTAGAGGCCGTTTCTGCCCACCACCAGGTACCTGAGGGGGGCTATTTCCCCCTAACCCCTCTGTGCAGTGCAGTGAGTGCTCCGTGCTAGGGACGCACCCGCGTGCGCCCTATCTTCGCTTCTGGACCGCTCAAGGACGGACATCTTTGTATAATTATTTGTAAAAACTTAACTTGTAATTGTGTATTCAAATAGGGTAGTTATGTGTTTTGTTTGAATCGTGTAGCTTTGTACAGGGGCCGCGCCTGGCCCGCAGTGGACACACGACCCTCCGTGCCGCTTTCCCCCCTTCCCCCCCTCATCCTGTCGCGCGGCGCTGCGGTCGCACGGGGCGGGGAGTCGTCAGTCGCCGCTTGGCTGCCATCAAGGGAGGTCCTGTATCGCTGCGCTCCGCGAGTCCGCAGGCCCTCCGCCACGCGCGTTGCTAGCGTCGCTACCGTCGTTTCGGTTAGTCCCACGTTCGACATCTTCAGTCGCGGAGTAGTGCACCTTTGTGGTTGACCAGCAATTTGCGTTCGTTCCCGGCGCGGCGGGGGACGTGTCCCGTAACATCGTTGTGGGTCAGGCGCGCTCAGGGAAAAGGACTAAATAAAACATCTTGTAGACTAACAGCGGACCTTTCCTGGTTCGATCTCCACTCCCATACGCCTGCCCGGTTCATCACCTCCCCCTCTCCCCAGCTCCCGGTCCCGGCCACAGTAGGCACGAACCCCCACCTCTCACTGAGTTAGTCGGCCAAAATAATTACAATCTAATTTCATAGTCGCACGTCGGGGATCGGGAAAGAGCCACGGCATGGGGACGACAAGTTGTACTTTTGTACCAAGCAGAATATTGATAAGCTAAAATTAAAATGTAAAAAAAAATCAAAACTTCATAACACTCAATTAAATATACATATTTGTTCAGATAATTTTTTATTAAAATCTGGAGTCATTTCGCCCGGTTATAGCATTAGTGTGACACAAAGGACGTTATGGTTAATCCATTGTACGAAGCAGAATATTGTTATGTCAGAAAATAAAAAATAAATAAAATTAATATTACTCATCTTTCTATTCATAATTGTTCATATAATTCTCCTGTATTTAAATCTGGATTCACGTCACTTTGATATGACATGTGTCAATAAGGACATAATTGTTTTTTGTACCAAGCAGAATATGGTAAAAATAATTTTTTAAAAAATCAAAACATCATAATCTCTCACTTAACATAATTAGATAAGATTAACTTTTTTTAATAAAATTTGTAGTCATGTCACCCGGTTATAGCATATGTGTCATTAATAAAATAATGGATAAACTTTTGTACCAAGCATAAAATTGCTACGTTTGAAATTTAAAAAAAAAAATTATATTACTTTCTTAACTATACATTCTTTTTCAGATAATCTTTTAGTTAAATATGGAGTAATGTCACCCGGTTATAGAATATGTGTGACATTAAGGACGTTATGGTTTATCTTTTTTACCAAGCAGAATATTCCTACGTTGGAAATTTAACTTAAAAATATTATATTACTCAATTAACTATATTTTTTTTTTCAAATAAACTTCCTTTATAAGATTTGGAGGCCTGTCCCCCAGTTTTGACATATGTGTGATATTAAGGACATTTGGTTAATCTTTTGTACAAAGCAGAATATTGTTCCGTTAAATAAAAATTATAAAATAAATACTTCTTAATTCTCACTTAACTACACATATTTGATAAGATATTTATTTATTTAAATTTGAAATCATATCACCCTGTTATGACTTATGTGACATTAAGTATAATATGGTTAATCTTTTGTAGCTAACAGAATATTGATACTTAGGAATTAAAATTAAAAAACATAATATTGTTCACTTAACTAAACATATTTGTTCAGATTATGTTATTTTATTAAAATCTGGAGTAATGTCACCCGGTTATAGCATATGTGTGTCATAAGGACATTAAAGTTAAACTTTATTAACAAGCATAATATTGCTACGTATGAAATTAAAATAAAAAAATTTATATTACTAACTTAACTACACATACTTTTTCAGATAATTATCTTTTATCAAACTCTGGAGTCATGTCACCCGGTTATAGCATATGTGTGACATTAAGGAGATTATGGTTAATCTTTTGTACCAAGCAGAATATTTCTACATTGGAAATTAAAATTTAAAAAAAAAATTGCTCACTTAACTATACATATTTGTTCAGCATATCTTCCTGTTTTTAAATATGGAGTCATGTCACCTGGTTATAGCATATGTTACGTAAAGGACGTTATGGTTCACCTTTAGTACCATGCTGAATATGGTTAATCTTTTGTACAAAGCAGAATATTGTTCCGTTAAATAAAAATTATAAATAAATAAATACTTCTTAATTCTCACTTAACTACACATATTTGATAAGATATTTATTTATTTAAATTTGAAATCATATCACCCTGTTATGACTTATGTGACATTAAGTATAATATGGTTAATCTTTTGTAGCTAACAGAATATTGATACTTAGGAATTAAAATTAAAAAACATAATATTGTTCACTTAACTAAACATATTTGTTCAGATTATGTTATTTTATTAAAATCTGGAGTAATGTCACCCGGTTATAGCATATGTGTGTCATAAGGACATTAAAGTTAAACTTTATTAACAAGCATAATATTGCTACGTATGAAATTAAAATAAAAAAATTTATATTACTAACTTAACTACACATACTTTTTTCAGATAATTATCTTTTATCAAACTCTGGAGTCATGTCACCCGGTAATAGCATTGAGGGCTGATCGCGCATTGCCGGTGATTTCGAGATGTTAACTATGGGCGCCACCACGTGGAAGGGCACGTGGACCCGGCGGAGTCTCTCACTCAGGGCGTGACGTAGCCCAAGTGGGGACGAGTTACCAGCCCTTTCTACCCTAGCTACCCAGACCTGGCCCGCTCTAGGCGTCGGGCACGCCACACTCCTAGACTCACTCACCACGTGATTAAATAAGTACTCACTTTATATTTATTCTCCAGATTTAATTTCACTAACACGTCTCTCTACACGCCCGTTACACGTTACACATTACACGGTTAAAAAGCCTGAGGCACGCATCGGTTTAGGTGAAGGCATGGTCCACACACGTGGCCATGCTGCAAAGTATACTTATTACACGGTGATGAAAAAACTCGACTGAGACAATTAATTAATTAAACAGCCCGCTGGCCGAGAGCTGCCCCGAGGATGACGAGTGAAAGAGATTCAGAAATACTTAACGAGACAGAATTACTTGGTCAGTGCAGAACAAAGGTTGAAGTCCCCGGGGTGCTGGCGCGTCTGCTCTCGGTCAGTGATGAAGATCGACTGGGGTGAGCTCATCGCTCGCAGGTGGCAACATGGCGCCCTTCGCGCCAACACAATTACCGTTACTGTATTCTACGACTCCGTGCCCCGGCGAAAGTTGAGTAAATTACAGATAAACATTAAAAATATATAAAAATTACTGACAATGGAAAGTTTGTTACTATTTACTTATTTAATGATAATTCATATAAAAGCATTCCTATCCTCGTCCAAGTCCGTGCCTGTTCGGGTCCGCCCGGGCAACGTCTATAGTTATTTAAGGTAACTTATTTAAATTAAAGAAAACACAAGTAAATTGCACAACACTGGGGCAAAGACGAATGAAAACAAAAAGGGTTTACAAATAATATTAAAACGTAGCAAATTAGGGGTGCGGCGCACTGCAGCTAAGCGCCCTCTTGCCGGGCTAGACACACACGCACACACGCACGCACGAGCGGGAGGTTTGAATATAGATGGTGGTTGGGCGGTGTCGTATCGGGCTCAAAGGGGCCGCAGGCCCGGACGACGTCAGCATATGTGTGACATTAAGGAGATTATGGTTAATCTTTTGTACCAAGCAGAATATTTCTACATTGGAAATTAAAATTTAAAAAAAAATTCCTCACTTAACTATACATATTTGTTCAGCATATCTTCCTGTTTTTAAATATGGAGTCATGTCACCTGGTTATAGCATATGTTACGTTAAGGACGTTATGGTTCACCTTTAGTACCATGCTGAATATGGTTAATCTTTTGTACAAAGCAGAATATTGTTCCGTTAAATAAAAATTATAAATAAATAAATACTTCTTAATTCTCACTTAACTACACATATTTGATAAGATATTTATTTATTTAAATTTTAAATCATATCACCCTGTTATGACTTATGTGACATTAAGTATAATATGGTTAATCTTTTGTAGCTAACAGAATATTGATACTTAGAAATTAAAATTAAAAAACATAATATTGTTCACTTAACTAAACATATTTGTTCAGATTATGTTATTTTATTAAAATCTGGAGTAATGTCACCCGGTTATAGCATATGTGTGTCATAAGGACATTAAAGTTAAACTTTATTAACAAGCATAATATTGCTACGTATGAAATTAAAATAAAAAAATTTATATTACTAACTTAACTACACATACTTTTTCAGATAATTATCTTTTATCAAACTCTGGAGTCATGTCACCCGGTTATAGCATATGTGTGACATTAAGGAGATTATGGTTAATCTTTTGTACCAAGCAGAATATTTCTACATTGGAAATTAAAATTTAAAAAAAAAATTGCTCACTTAACTATACATATTTGTTCAGCATATCTTCCTGTTTTTAAATATGGAGTCATGTCACCTGGTTATAGCATATGTTACGTAAAGGACGTTATGGTTCACCTTTAGTACCATGCTGAATATGGTTAATCTTTTGTACAAAGCAGAATATTGTTCCGTTAAATAAAAATTATAAATAAATAAATACTTCTTAATTCTCACTTAACTACACATATTTGATAAGATATTTATTTATTTAAATTTGAAATCATATCACCCTGTTATGACTTATGTGACATTAAGTATAATATGGTTAATCTTTTGTAGCTAACAGAATATTGATACTTAGGAATTAAAATTAAAAAACATAATATTGTTCACTTAACTAAACATATTTGTTCAGATTATGTTATTTTATTAAAATCTGGAGTAATGTCACCCGGTTATAGCATATGTGTGTCATAAGGACATTAAAGTTAAACTTTATTAACAAGCATAATATTGCTACGTATGAAATTAAAATAAAAAAATTTATATTACTAACTTAACTACACATACTTTTTTCAGATAATTATCTTTTATCAAACTCTGGAGTCATGTCACCCGGTAATAGCATTGAGGGCTGATCGCGCATTGCCGGTGATTTCGAGATGTTAACTATGGGCGCCACCACGTGGAAGGGCACGTGGACCCGGCGGAGTCTCTCACTCAGGGCGTGACGTAGCCCAAGTGGGGACGAGTTACCAGCCCTTTCTACCCTAGCTACCCAGACCTGGCCCGCTCTAGGCGTCGGGCACGCCACACTCCTAGACTCACTCACCACGTGATTAAATAAGTACTCACTTTATATTTATTCTCCAGATTTAATTTCACTAACACGTCTCTCTACACGCCCGTTACACGTTACACATTACACGGTTAAAAAGCCTGAGGCACGCATCGGTTTAGGTGAAGGCATGGTCCACACACGTGGCCATGCTGCAAAGTATACTTATTACACGGTGATGAAAAAACTCGACTGAGACAATTAATTAATTAAACAGCCCGCTGGCCGAGAGCTGCCCCGAGGATGACGAGTGAAAGAGATTCAGAAATACTTAACGAGACAGAATTACTTGGTCAGTGCAGAACAAAGGTTGAAGTCCCCGGGGTGCTGGCGCGTCTGCTCTCGGTCAGTGATGAAGATCGACTGAGGTGAGCTCATCGCTCGCAGGTGGCAACATGGCGCCCTTCGCGCCAACACAATTACCGTTACTGTATTCTACGACTCCGTGCCCCGGCGAAAGTTGAGTAAATTACAGATAAACATTAAAAATATATAAAAATTACTGACAATGGAAAGTTTGTTACCATTTACTTATTTAATGATAATTCATATAAAAGCATTCCTATCCTCGTCCAAGTCCGTGCCTGTTCGGGTCCGCCCGGGCAACGTCTATAGTTATTTAAGGTAACTTATTTAAATTAAAGAAAACACAAGTAAATTGCACAACACTGGGGCAAAGACGAATGAAAACAAAAAGGGTTTACAAATAATATTAAAACGTAGCAAATTAGGGGTGCGGCGCACTGCAGCTAAGCGCCCTCTTGCCGGGCTAGACACACACGCACACACGCACGCACGAGCGGGAGGTTTGAATATAGATGGTGGTTGGGCGGTGTCGTATCGGGCTCAAAGGGGCCGCAGGCCCGGACGACGTCAATTGCCCCCTCCGAAAGTAGGCCGATATGACAGCGCCGTTTGACAGATGGTTGGGGGGCGTTGCCTGTACTGTTTACGTCGCGCACTCCCACGTGGCAATGTTGATGTTTACATTTGTGCGGACAGGTGGCAATGTTGACATGGCGGACGGACAAGCAATGTTTACACGATGGAAGGGCGAGCAATGTTTACATGACGGCGGCGAGCAATGTTTACAAAATGACAGTTGAGCAATGTTTACACTATGGGGGACGATACACACGGACAGAATGGGCGCTGGCTAACTAACCTTGTGGGTGGTGACCCACCAGTTGTCCCGAGCCCCAAATCTGTGTCAGCTGCGGCTGCTGCGGCTGCTGCGTGTGACAGCGCGGCGGTGGCCAGGGCGCCGGCCGGCAGGGGCGGCGGCGGCCAAGGTCAGGCGGCTCGTGGCAGGCGGGCAGCAAGCGCGGGCGGCGCTCGGCACGACCCGGCTCAGCCTCGCCGACAGGCGGGCGCTTCGCGGCCCGTCGTGACAGACGGGTGACAGGTGTCGAAGTCCGGGTGACGGTCACGTTCGGCGGTGGGACGGTCGGGCGTCCCGGCGTCGTGGCGTCGACCTGCATCGCGACAGGCGGATGTAGGGAGCTCAGGCGACTCTTCACGGTGCGGCGTCCCAATGTTGCCAACTTGCGACATTTGGGTGGCGTCTCGTGCGGCAGGGCACTTGACCGGTGTTCCGGTACTGCGGCGATCGGCGTCGGAATCGGGCGTCGTGGCGCCTCGGTCGATTCTGGCGTCGTGTCAGGTGGGCATGTAGGCGGCGTCAGCGTCGGCGTCGCGCGCGTCCGTCTCTTTCGGTCCGGTTCATCCGTCTGTGCCTCGAAGCCAGGCGGGCACAGAGGAGCAAATCCAGGCGGCGGGGCGGCGCTCAGGCGTCTCGGCGTCATGGCCCTGGACATCGTGTCGCAAAGCGTCCTGTTTGCGACTGCGCACTCTGGTAGCGGTGACGACGGCCGGATGACGTCGAAGCCAGGTGGTGGCGACAAGGTGACACGAAGCGTCGGCGTCGAATCTGGTGGCGTCCGTGGCGAGTCGTGTGGCGGAGACGATGCGGGTTTCGCCGGAAATGACCTTGGTGGCGTCGGGACGGCGGTTCGGTGCGGTGGCGAGGTCATTCCGGCGTCGGGAGGTGTCTCCGACACGAGGCGGGTGCTGGACGGCGTGGCAGACTGCGGTGGGACGGTCGTTGTCGGCCGTCGCTCGGTTGGCTTCGGCGAGTCAAGCGTCATCATAGTCGGGATGAGTGGCGTCAGGTCGGCGAAACGAGGTCTTGCTGGCGATGATGCGTTTGGACCAGCGTCGGGAGACGTCAGGTCGACGAGAGGTGCCGAGGTTGGCGGCTCCAGGACAGGAGGTGGCGGAAGCGGAATTGTCGGCGTCGGGACGGCGAGCGTCGGCGTCGGGATAAGTGGCGTCGGGTCGACGAAACGCAGTGTGGCAGGCGGCGGCGGGATCGGACTTGTGTCGGGAGACGTCAAGTCGATGAGCGTCGGCACGGCGGGCGTCGGGACGGCGGCCGTCGGCGTCGGGACGACGGGCGTGGGCGTCAGGACGACGGGCGTCTTTGTCAGAGCGGTAGGCGTCGGTAACGTAACACGTGGCGGTGCGGGTGACGTCAGGACGTACCTTCGTGGTGCTGGGGTCGGCGTCGTGCGTGAGGAGTCGGCTTGGTGCGGCGGTGACGTTCCGGCAACGGGCGGCGTCCTTGGCACGGGCTGCGTCGGCGAGTCGAGCAGCGTCTTTTCCGGCGTGGTTGGCGTCGGCGTGAGCGGAGTCGTTTTCGGCGTGGTTGGCGTCGGCGTGAGCGGCGTCTTTTTCGGCGTGAGTGGTGTCGGCGTGATCGGAGTCGGTGTCGGCGTGAGCGGCGTCGGCGTTTCGGGAAGCGTCGAGGCGTGTCGTGGAGGATTTTCCAGCGTCTCTGCCTCGTACTGCGCCTGGGTGGCTAGGTAGGCAGTGCACCGTGCGCACGTGAAGGTAAAAAACTTGCGCAGTACGGTCCATTCACGTTCGCCGATACAGCCACGATGCCACAGGCCGGCACATTCCTGGCAGCGGTATCCCTCGCTACTACCTCCGGGACACGACCTAGCTCCACATTTCGTCACGCCGTGTATGCGGTACTCCGTACAGTAGCCACACTCGTATCCGGCGGCGGTCCTGCCATGCAAGTCCCAACTCGGGCGGGGAAAGTAACACCCGATACACTCGTCCGGATACGGATACATGTCTACGCACGTGGTACTCTGCACACGAACAGTCCTCACGAACACATCAGCACTGTGTTACTTACTGCGCTCGGAGTCCGTTGTTTGTGCGCGGATTCCTGGAAGCGTGCGCTTGGCTGATCACGTGGCCGGCGCGCCAGAGTCCCGCTATGCGCTCCGCGCGAACAATAGTTCCGGCGCGAACTTTAGTTCCGCGCGCTCCGCGTAACAACCGCCTATCTCACACGCTCGTACAGGTCTGGTTTTCGCGGAAGATGTAACTCGCCCCACGCTCTTGGGCGCCATTTGAGGGCTGATCGCGCATTGCCGGTGATTTCGAGATGTTAACTATGGGCGCCACCACGTGGAAGGGCACGTGGACCCGGCGGAGTCTCTCACTCAGGGCGTGACGTAGCCCAAGTGGGGACGAGTTACCAGCCCTTTCTACCCTAGCTACCCAGACCTGGCCCGCTCTAGGCGTCGGGCACGCCACACTCCTAGACTCACTCACCACGTGATTAAATAAGTACTCACTTTATATTTATTCTCCAGATTTAATTTCACTAACACGTCTCTCTACACGCCCGTTACACGTTACACATTACACGGTTAAAAAGCCTGAGGCACGCATCGGTTTAGGTGAAGGCATGGTCCACACACGTGGCCATGCTGCAAAGTATACTTATTACACGGTGATGAAAAAACTCGACTGAGACAATTAATTAATTAAACAGCCCGCTGGCCGAGAGCTGCCCCGAGGATGACGAGTGAAAGAGATTCAGAAATACTTAACGAGACAGAATTACTTGGTCAGTGCAGAACAAAGGTTGAAGTCCCCGGGGTGCTGGCGCGTCTGCTCTCGGTCAGTGATGAAGATCGACTGGGGTGAGCTCATCGCTCGCAGGTGGCAACATGGCGCCCTTCGCGCCAACACAATTACCGTTACTGTATTCTACGACTCCGTGCCCCGGCGAAAGTTGAGTAAATTACAGATAAACATTAAAAATATATAAAAATTACTGACAATGGAAAGTTTGTTACTATTTACTTATTTAATGATAATTCATATAAAAGCATTCCTATCCTCGTCCAAGTCCGTGCCTGTTCGGGTCCGCCCGGGCAACGTCTATAGTTATTTAAGGTAACTTATTTAAATTAAAGAAAACACAAGTAAATTGCACAACACTGGGGCAAAGACGAATGAAAACAAAAAGGGTTTACAAATAATATTAAAACGTAGCAAATTAGGGGTGCGGCGCACTGCAGCTAAGCGCCCTCTTGCCGGGCTAGACACACACGCACACACGCACGCACGAGCGGGAGGTTTGAATATAGATGGTGGTTGGGCGGTGTCGTATCGGGCTCAAAGGGGCCGCAGGCCCGGACGACGTCAGCATATGTGTGACATTAAGGAGATTATGGTTAATCTTTTGTACCAAGCAGAATATTTCTACATTGGAAATTAAAATTTAAAAAAAAATTCCTCACTTAACTATACATATTTGTTCAGCATATCTTCCTGTTTTTAAATATGGAGTCATGTCACCTGGTTATAGCATATGTTACGTTAAGGACGTTATGGTTCACCTTTAGTACCATGCTGAATATGGTTAATCTTTTGTACAAAGCAGAATATTGTTCCGTTAAATAAAAATTATAAATAAATAAATACTTCTTAATTCTCACTTAACTACACATATTTGATAAGATATTTATTTATTTAAATTTTAAATCATATCACCCTGTTATGACTTATGTGACATTAAGTATAATATGGTTAATCTTTTGTAGCTAACAGAATATTGATACTTAGAAATTAAAATTAAAAAACATAATATTGTTCACTTAACTAAACATATTTGTTCAGATTATGTTATTTTATTAAAATCTGGAGTAATGTCACCCGGTTATAGCATATGTGTGTCATAAGGACATTTAAGTTAAACTTGATTAACAAGCATAATATTGCTACGTATGAAATTAAAATAAAAAAATTTATATTACTAACTTAACTACACATACTTTTTTCAGATAATTATCTTTTATCAAACTCTGGAGTCATGTCACCCGGTTATAGCATATGTGTGACATTAAGGAGATTATGGTTAATCTTTTGTACAAAGCAGAATATTTCTACATTGGAAATTAAAATTTAAAAAAAAAATTGCTCACTTAACTATACATATTTGTTCAGCATATCTTCCTGTTTTTAAATATGGAGTCATGTCACCTGGTTATAGCATATGTTACGTAAAGGACGTTATGGTTCACCTTTAGTACCATGCTGAATATGGTTAATCTTTTGTACAAAGCAGAATATTGTTCCGTTAAATAAAAATTATAAATAAATAAATACTTCTTAATTCTCACTTAACTACACATATTTGATAAGATATTTATTTATTTAAATTTGAAATCATGTCACCCTGTTATGACTTATGTGACATTAAGTATAATATAATTAATCTTTTGTAGCTAACAGAATATTGATACTTAGGAATTAAAATTAAAAAACATAATATTGTTCACTTAACTAAACATATTTGTTCAGATTATGTTATTTTATTAAAATCTGGAGTAATGTCACCCGGTTATAGCATATGTGTGTCATAAGGACATTAAAGTTAAACTTTATTAACAAGCATAATATTACTACGTATAAAATTAAAATAAAAAAAATTATATTACTAACTTAACTACACATACTTTTTTCAGATAATTATCTTTTATCAAACTCTGGAGTCATGTCACCCGGTTATAGCATATGTGTGACATTAAGGAGATTATGATTAATCTTTTGTACCAAGCAGAATATTTCTACATTGGAAATTAAAATTTAAAAAAAAATTGCTCACTTAACTATACATATTTGTTCAGCATATCTTCCTGTTTTTAAATATGGAGTCATGTCACCTGGTTATAACATATGTTACGTTAAGGACGTTATGGTTCACCTTTAGTACCATGCTGAATATGGTTAATCTTTTGTACAAAGCAGATTATTGTTCCGTTAAATAAAAATTATAAATAAATAAATACTTCTTAATTCTCACTTAACTACACATATTTGATAAGATATTTATTTATTTAAATTTGAAATCATGTCACCCTGTTATGACCTATATGTGACATTAAGTATAATATGGTTAATCTTTTGTAGCTAACAGAATATTGATACTTAGAAATTAAAATTAAAAAACATAATATTGTTCACTTAACTAAACTTATTTGTTCAGATTATGTTATTTTATTAAAATCTGGAGTAATATCACCTGGTTATAGCATATGTGTGTCATAAGGACATTAAAGTTAAACTTTATTAACAAGCATAATATTGCTACGTATGAAATTAAAATATTAAAATTTATATTACTAACTTAACTACACATCCTTTTTTTAGAATATTATCTTTTATCAAACTATGGAGTCATGTCACCCGGTTATAGCATATGTGTGACATTAAGGAGATTATGGTTAATATTTTGTACCAAGCAGAATATTTCTACATTGGAAATTAAAATTTAAAAAAAAATTGCTCACTTAACTATACATATTTGTTCAGCATATCTTCCTGTTTTTAAATATGGAGTCATGTCACCTGTTTATAGCATATGTTACGTTAAGGACGTTATGGTTCACCTTTAGTACCATGCTGAATATGGTTAATCTTTTGTACAAAGCAGAATATTGTTCCGTTAAATAAAAATTATAAATAAATAAATACTTCTTAATTCTCACTTAACTACACATACTTGATAAGATATTTATTTATTTAAATTTGAAATCATGTCACCCTGTTATGACTTATATGTTACATTAAGTATAACATGGTCAATCTCTTGTAGCTAACAGAATATTGATACTTAGAAATTAAAATTAAAAAACTTAATATTGTTCACTTAACTAAACATATTTGTTCAGATTATGTTATTTTATTAAAATCTGGAGTAATGTCACCCGGTTATAGCATATGTGTGACATTAAGGAGATTATGGTTAATCTTTTGTACTAAGCAGAATATTGCTACATTGGAAATTAAAAATTAAAAAAAAAAAACATTTAGCTCACTAACTATACATATTTATTCGTATAGTGTTCTTTTATTTAAATCTGGAGAATTTCAAATCTTAATATTCAATATTTCTTTTTTGGATTGCAAATACATTTTGATGTACCATACATAGGTGTGCCCTTCTTGCACTGAATCGCATGATAATTTTCGTGCGGTTTTATTGCGTGGTACTATAATTATGGTAAGTTTTTCATAACGAATCTGAGATTCGAATCTAACTTCACCTCATTTGCAAACCACAGCAAACGTCTTCACACTGTATTAACCATTTTTTGCACAGGTTCTTTACACACTCGAGCTCTAACTACCGCCACCATGAAGTTGTTATTACCTGGAGCTGTTTTCTCTGGACCTGTTGTCTCCGGACCTGTTGTCTCCGGACCTGTTGCAGGCGTTTGTGATGAAATTTCGATACGATTTTTATCACAAATTGGTGCCATTGAACACAACAACACGATCGCGCCCGCACACGCAAATTACACTTATTACTGACGCCAGAACATCCTGATATGCACCCTCACTTGACGGGAGAAACGTTCGATTTCCCATTATTCTCAGCGTGAGGCGCTTCGTCAAATGCGCCAGAAACGCTCAGCCAATCACGAACCTCTGTTCGTTAAATCAAAAAGAATCTGAATTTAACTAAGAAAGTTCTCATAAAATAATAATTTAAACACAATGTATAGTGTCAACGTCTCTCAAAAGTCATTAAATACGGTTTAAAAACAAGACACAGTTTTTAAATAATCATCCTCCCACGTAAAACTTTCCCGGGTGCGTGAAGACGGTCAACCTGGGCCGCTGCCGACGCCTGTGATCAAATTTCTCATTTAAAAAATCCAAACAATAAAAAAAATTATCTTCGGTCCGGCCCCAACCACAGGCGTGAAATTATCTATTCGTAACTTTAGTTCATAATTCTTGTGACTTACCGACGACACGTCTTCACGCCGTAACGATCGAGAGACAACTGCGGAGCCGTCCTATTCAATTGACGAGGCGCTACAGACAGGAGGGAAGTCTACAATTCACGCCGAGTATTCGACATGCCCGAACATTACCGAATACTTGCCCGAACACGCCCGAATATTCACTTTCGCCAACCTCGGGATTTATTTTATTTTTGCGCAGGAATGAATGAATGAATTCAAATATTAAAAGTGATCGGTTAGGTTAGCTATATTAAAACACTTTAAAACACTATGGACGGTTAGTTAGGTTAGTATAGCTACATTAAAATAAACAGAGAAATATAAATATATTTATATATATAAATAAGACCCGAGGTTGGCCGAAGGTGAATATTCGGGCGTGTTCGGTCAGGGACAAAGCTTCCCGAAGTTTGGGGTGTTGTGGTCTGAAATTTCGATACAAGAAAGCATGTGTCAAATTGCGAGTGTAAAGAATATTTAATTTTTTTTTACTACCGAGATGTTGATATTGTGTGTGAAGGGTGTATGTTTAAAGTAGTGGCTTGGGGCCCAGACAGTATTATTACACGAATATTTACAGCTCTACACTACACAACACAATACTAGCTCAGCTGGCCTGACTGCTACCTACATAAACATAACCCCATTCCTTTGTTTATTTGGTTGTTTTAGCTTTCAAACAATTATTGCTGCTATATGTGGTAGTATGTAATTATAAGGAAAAAATAGTATTACCAGAATAAAATCTAAAATAGCACACGAATTGCAAAATTAAATGCAGGAATATTGTACCCCTTTGGAAATGAGGTTTGAATTAGAAATCCATCATGCAGAGATAATAAATAAAGTTAATTAATAAACAGCACAATGTAGCCAACATACTCATTTTATTACTGATTATTATTTAAAGTTCTCAAATAGCAACGTAGTAGGACGTTCAGAGCTTATGATTGGCCAAAAATGTTTCACGATGATAAATTTTTAAGGGTTGCGACTTTTCTGTAAAAAAAAAAAAGAATTATAATTTCAAATGTTGTGTTTTGAACACTACAGAGGTTTCTCTTATTAGCCTGAAAACCAGTTTTAAAATTCATACAGGTTTCTAAGAAATTACTGTTTATAGGTTACATTAGGTAGCCTATGGACTTGGCTGCCACCATTGTGCTTAGCATAGCTGAGACTGTTTACCACGAGAGATTGGCCTTAATTATTTTACTGCCCAACTCTTTTCTTGATACTAGCTGTACCTTGGTCCTGTGGTTCTCCTGAGATCCTTAGGATTCAAATGAAAACCAATTAGGGTGGAAAACAGTTTAGGCCCTAGCCGTTATGTACTGACATTAAACAGTCTCGGCTACACAAGAACCACAGGATCTAGTTACAGCTAGCATTAAGTATAAAGTATGGAGCGACAACAATTAGGTCAATCTCTAGTGGCAATCGGTCTCAGCTATGCTATTCAAAACTGAATGGTGACGGCCACGTCACTGCAAGGCTACCAATTGCACCTCATTAACGGTTATTTATCATAATCAAGTTTGAATTTTGAAAAGTTGTTGTCAGAGTAAATAGAGGAATATTCGCAGAATTAAAAAACTTGTTTGGTATTTATTTTTTACAGAAAATCCAGGACCCTTCAATTTACCATTACTGATTTACCAATAACTTAGTATTAAGTAAAATCTAGAGCAAACTGTACTTAATATAAATACCAATCTTTTAGTAAAAGCTTATCAGAATGTACAATTGTAGCTAGTCAGGTTGAATTATTGACTGTAAAATATAATACTGTGTTGTGTATCACTGTGCTGCTGAGGGCATTTTCTATAATTAAAATAAAATTCATTCTAGTTATCAAATGATGAAACTAAAATTATGAGATTTTAATTTAAATAGGGTTCATTTAAGAAAATATTTGTATGAACCCATAATTTTTTTTAAATATTACAACTTCAAATATAATTATAAAAAGGCTTTGCAGCATTAACTGATCAGAATGTTCAACTTTAACTAAACATTTAATACTAAATCCATAATTTTTTTTTACAAATGCCTGTTAAGAGTGTGCTGATCAGATAAAGCTCGTTTTCTTATTTTGTAAAGTAGTATGTTTTGTGGTAGTTGGAAGTAATCAGAGCTAGATCTTAAAAACGAGTTTAAATGATAGTTAATGGGCTTTGCTGGATTGTAATAGTCCAACAAAACTAATTTTAAAATTTTTAATTATTGTTTTAGGTCGACAAATGGACTGAATAAACATGGAAGCTAGTAATAAAATTGGAAACACCCATTCAACTGACAACCGGCCAAATGGTGTAGCCGACATGGACGGCATCATCGAGGAAGGCAGACGGATGAGTCTCCGGAAGAAACTGAGAACGGAACAAAATGAATCGGAGAACAAGAGTTCCAACAACCACGTATCGGAAAGCACGGAGAAGATTCCCGGAAACACAGCGACCGTTCCCAGCGCCGTGCCTAAAGCGGAGACCTCGGCGCCGTGCGATGAAGACGGCAATCACGGTGACCTTACGGGCTTGGAAGGGGCTGCGTTTCAGAGCCGTCTACCGTACGACAAGATGACGGATCTGGAAGCCGGGTGCTTCGACGACCTGGACAAGACGTCGCTCAAGGTGCTGAGGACCTACCTGTACATCAGGAACAGGTTGCTGCAGCTGTGGCTGGAGAACCCCAAGCAGCAACTGGTGTTCGAGAAAGCCCTGAAGCACATCGAGGGTCCGTACAACAGCGACAAGCAGCTGGTGTATCGCATCCACGCCTACCTGGAGCGACACGGCTGCATCAACTTCGGGGTGTTCAAGCGCGTGAAGAGCCTGCCCCAGAAGAAGCTGGGCAAGGTGATAGTCATCGGGGCGGGCATCGCGGGGCTGGCTGCCGCACGCCAGTTGCTGCACTTTGGCATGGAGGTGGTCGTCCTGGAGGCGAGAGACCGCGTGGGGGGACGCATCGCCACCTTCCGCAAGTCCTCTTACGTGGCCGACCTGGGCGCCATGGTGGTCACGGGCCTGGGGGGCAACCCCATCGCCGTGCTCTCCAAGCAGATCAACATGGAGCTGCACAAGATACACCAGAAGTGCCCGCTGTATGACTCCACAGGCGTGGTTGTGCCCAAAGAGATGGACGAGCTGGTCGAACGAGAGTTCAACCGTTTATTGGAGACCACTAGCTATCTCTCGCACGAGATGAAGTTCAACACCGTAGGAGGAAAGCCTGTGTCTCTCGGGCAGGCTCTCGAGTGGGTAATAAAACTACAAGAAATCAACGTGAAGCGGAAGCAGATTCAACACTTGAAGACTGTGACAGACTTGCAAGAGAAGCTGAAAGGCAATCAGCAGCAGTTGCTGGCGTTGAAAGAGAAGATAGTTCAACTTCACAAGCTGCAGAAGGAAAGCGGTGACTGCAAGGCCACGAAGGACATCACACAGGACTTCTCGATGCGCTCCATCCAGCGAGACCTCGGCAAGACGTGCCAGGAGTGGGACGCCCTCCTGGAGCAACAAAGGGAGATCGAGGGCAAGTTGCAGGAGATGGAGTCGTCGCCGCCCAGCGACGTGTACCTCTCGTCTCGCGACCGCCAGATCCTGGACTGGCACTTTGCCAACCTGGAGTACGCCAACGCCACGCCGCTCACCAACCTGTCCCTGGAGAACTGGGACCAGGACGAT
Source organism: Bacillus rossius redtenbacheri (assembly GCF_032445375.1). Lineage (NCBI taxonomy): Eukaryota > Metazoa > Arthropoda > Insecta > Phasmatodea > Bacillidae > Bacillus > Bacillus rossius. The sequence continues at coordinate 29,594,005 of NC_086345.1, forward strand.
GACTTCGAGTTCACGGGCAGCCACCTGGCGGTGCGTAATGGCTACGCGTGCGTGCCGTACGCGCTGTCCGAGGGCCTGGATGTGCGGCTGCAGCACGCCGCGAGGCAGGTGCGCTACGGGAAGGACGGCGTGGAAGTTACCACCAGCAACGCGCGGACGGGCACGGGTCCCGCCACGTTCCGTGCGGACGCGGTGCTGGTGACTCTGCCCCTGGGCGTGTTGAAGGTGGCGGTGGACGGCACGGGCCAGACCCAGAACGTGGTGCAGTTCTCACCGCCGCTGCCGGACTGGAAAACACAGGCCATACGTAGCCTGGGCTACGGCAACCTGAACAAGGTGGTGCTGTGCTTCGACCGCGTGTTCTGGGACCCCAACACGCACCTGTTTGGCCACGTGGGCAGCACCACGCCCAGCCGAGGAGAGCTGTTCCTCTTCTGGAACCTGTACCGCACGCCCGTGCTGCTCACTCTGGTGGCCGGTGACGCAGCGGCCATCATGGAGAACGTAAGCGACGACGTGATAGTGGGGCGCTGCGTGGCCGTGCTCAAGGGCATTTTCGGCAGTGCCGTGCCCAGTCCCAAGGAGACCGTGGTGACGCGCTGGTCGGCCGACTCCTGGTCGCGCGGCTCCTATTCTTACATGGCGGTCGGCTCCTCCGGCAAGGACTACGACACGCTGGCCACGCCTGTGGCCGCGCCTGCCGAGGCAGGGGTTCCCTCCGTGTCCCCGACCGTGTTCTTCGCGGGTGAGCACACCATCAAGAACTACCCCGCCACGGTTCACGGAGCCTTCCTCAGCGGCCTGCGTGAGGCAGCGCGCATCGCCAATCAGCTGACGGGCGTCCCGTACTCTCCCACCAGCGCCGCTGCACGCAACTAGCTCACTCACATCTTTTTATAAACATCATGAACCAAGTTTTATATGGAGTCTGAGTTTGTCCTAAAAACTGTATTTTTGTTCATTCGGAACTGTTGTCATGCTTGATTTCATTAGGGTTATCCATAATTATTCTTGCCTTTTAGCTGGTAGGTATTACTTTTAATGTGCATAATTTTACAAACAAAAAAATAATAATTTTTGCCCCATATTCATGTTCATACAGTTGTTAACAAAGTGAGTTGAGTGTTTTTGTATTGTGATGTACCTATTGCTCTTTCATGTATTAGTGTTTATACTTTCTTTTAATTTTTTTGTTATTTTAATTTTATCTAGAAATTTTGGATTACAAGGTGTAAGTATTTTTCCAACCCGTTGCAGATCTTTACCAAAAGCCCATAACAGCCAGAAGGAATAAACAATCTTTTGACTGGAGTGACTTCAGCCATCAGTTATTATCCCGCTCCACGAATGTCATCTTCAACAGGTTACAACTGCAGGGAGCTAGAACCTAGGCAGTGTTGCTCCAAAACATTTGACACTGAAGCTGTATATAGACCAACATGGGGATTCAGTACATTTGGATTTCTCATTGCACATTTTTATCAACGTTAGGTATAGTAAAGTAGTTACATTTTTATAAACATAGTTTGTTATAAAAAAAATTGGGTCTAGTGCAGGCATGTATAAAGAAAATGCATTTTGTGGGAGAATAATTAATTTGAAAGTCACTTACAGAGGCTTAAGCATAATTTTGAAACTGAGATTCTTAAATTCTGGGTATTGCAAATCTTTAGTTAATAGTGACGCAGTTGTCAGAGTTATTTTTCCTGAAAATTTTGAATATTATCAATTGTTATTATTTTAATATTAGTTTTTGTTATAAACATATCTGTGTGATTATGATGATGGACAGCATTTTTTTGTGTATTGAAGTCTTACAAAATGAATCATTGACTGTCCATGTTGTCAGCCTCTCTCACTTCAAACCACTTTGAAGCAATATCATTCTTAAAAACATAATTGCAAGATAGCAGTTAGGTTCATCTTTAAAGAATGTTCCGAGTTGAACTTCACAGGGTCACAACCAGTACAGTTGTGTATGTGGCAGCCCTGATGCTACCCTGGGCCTCATTGCTGTTCCATCACGGCAACAGCAGGCAGAAAAAGCCGTGCTAAAAATTTATTTTGTTAACAGTACCAATTTTACTAGATTAGAGTGAAAGTTAACTGCTTGTGAAGGAAGGGTAGTATACGCGAAGTAGTGTAATTGAGTGAAGAAAATGCAAACTGAAATAAAAATATCCAAAGTTGAAGGAGTATTTTTATTTGACAAGATCATGGGGAAAATGTACCAAGTAGTTAATTTATCTCAAATAAAAAAACAAACTAAATATGGTTGATGAAAGTATGTAAAAATTTTTAAACCAGTCTTGAAATGGTATTGTATACAACATATGTGTAAATGTTTTGTCATTTTTTAACGTACTGTGTGTTAATTGTTACGTCAAGAAAAACTAGGGGGGGGGGGGGGGGGCGCAGGCCCTGGATAGGTGCCTGGTATTGTGATTCATTTGCAAATTGTGTGTAAGAAAATTGTTTTTGATGTTAAGTTTAAATGTGAAGTAAGCTTAGAATCATCCTTATTTTTGACACGTAACATCTTAGCTCTTGGTATACAGTATTTAGTGGGAGAAATTTTATGAGTGCGACGCAAGCCAAATGGAAATGTGTAACAGGGAGTAGGAAGAAGCGCATGCATTCAATTTGTTTTGAGAAATTAATAGTACCACCTTGTTAAACAGAATTATATTTAGGTTTTAACAAGGTGAAAAATTTTTTTACAGTTTTAACCAAAAATAATACTTACAGAGTTGTAGTCATTTTAAAATTTTTAAATAACTTTTTCTGTGAAGTGAGCTTGAAAAACTATAAATACATTCAATAATATCAGTGCAAAAGTGATAAGTACTTATTTTTAACAACCAACCGTGCCGTCATGTTAAACAGAAATATAGTTCGGTTTTTAAAAGTAAAAATATTTTTTTCCATTTTCCCCTTATATAATACTTTAAAAAGATAAGAGCACTTACCTACTGGTAACTGCTTCCTGATGATGGCGACTGCAATGTCGACCAAAACGTCGGTGAATTATTTGCCAAGGACACGGCTAAAACCCAGAACCCAGCTACTTCATTGTGTCAACATGATGACAAAGGAGATAACAGAAAGACTGGATTAAGATCCGAAAGTGAATTGGGCATCAACAATTGTTTCCATGGAGAATATCAGGAAACGTAGTTCAAAATTAAAAAAAAGAATTTATAAAACTATAATGAATTTTGAATAAATTGCACTGCTCTAGGCCTCGCCATCACCATGCTACATGAAACACAAACTTTCACTTTTATTAATATAGATCTTCAGATTTTACTGTATGTATTTAATTACAATTCTATGCCCCAGTCAATTTTTGTGTCAGTATCAAATTGTTAAATATGTGCAAATGCAAGTTAAAAACATGTAATGGAAGCAGATAAAAAGAGATACAAACTTCACAACATTAATAAGATAATAATCAAATAGCCAATACCTTACAAACATTTTGTAGGTTATAATTTTATCCCTCAGTCAAAAGTTAAAGCTTGGGTAGCTTTTGACGCAGATAATTTCCAGGGCCTTCCGATTGGTTTGAGATTTCATGAACGATGGACTGGCGAGAAATGGAGTACGCGACAGATAATTGAAGTCTTGCGTACTTTAGAATGCACACTTAAAGTTCATTTTTCACTTCTCAACCAAGGAGCAGATTAAACATTTGTAAAAACTAAAAAACAAATTCTTCAATGTCCATTGTGAAATTTACCATAATTTTTTAAAATAACTTTTGTGAATTATATCATTTTTAAATTGTAAGGTTCCTTTTTATGCTTATGTATGTATAAGTGGATTGTGAAAATAAATACTTGGGTAATTTTAACAGCTTTATCTTGTATATAACCAACTTACTGAAACAGTGACAACTCAAAAAACAGGTAAAGAAAATGAATTAGTTAAATAAAAATTAATTTTTAAATTCGCTTTTATTTTCATTTAAAATACAAACAGAAACATTTACAGTGTTGCAAGGACCACTTCATGTGAGGGCTCGCGACGTGCTGACGCGCGCGGTCGATGTCCCAGGCCTTGTGCTTCATGTGCTGGGACATCAGCCAATACTCGATGCACAGGCACTCTGTACCGGGTGGTTTACAGCTCACGATACAAAACGCAATAACTAACCGGTCCCTCCGCAGGTTCGGAAATGAATTTTGCTAGACTCCCGTACTCTCCAAGCATGCTGTGTTCAGAGACCGGCTGCAGTTGTAAGCTTAGCACACAGTACTCTGGGTTGCTACATCGGTACTAGCACTACAGCAAGTGCATCTTACAAGCTAACAACACAAAATGTGCATTTGCGAACCAATGTTACAGGGACTCTATGCTTCCACCGTGCCTTCTTTCATCCTTATGTAATGCACTGTATTCACAAACTAACTGTACCCCACTGGAAAATATTGTAAACACAAACACAAAATGTTGACCAGATATTGAGACTTTTTTTATTCAAGAAAAAAATGCTTTTAAAAAATGTACACAATTGCTCCATTATTACCAGCTAAACACAGTTTAAGTACATATTTGGAAAACAAACTAATGTAGTGTTCCACTAAATTAGAGAAAATGTTATGTGTTTTCTTAACCGACTGCACTAAGCAGGAATGAGTACCATGTTTGGTTGCCAGATATACGTACCCGACCCATGACTTTGCTCCAGGGCATAACTACATTCCGATCTTGGGGGGCCAAATACCAGGAAATATTGCGATGGTGTTATCTGTAGTGGACAACAACATTGCAGATCACTGCCACGTCACTACCAACCAGCCGCGGCCCGCCATCTTATCGTCGTTCCCGTTACAAGTAACTATGGACAACTAACAACGTGCTGCACCTGTACCGTATTTCCCAGAAAATGTGAACCCAAACTTTTTGATTATGAGTTTACGAAAAATACTTCATGGAGTTGAATTGCAATTCAAGAACAGAGCACGTAAAATTATTTACAGTTTTATATTTACTAGACCTTTTCTGGTGCCACTTTTAACAGTAGAGTGATTTACACGGTCTCTTTTGACACACCAAGAGGTAGTTAGACAAAAATATTTGTGTTTTATGACTAATTTAGGAACCAAAGAATGCTGCAATGTAGGATGGATACGATGGTCGCCCTGGAGGTGGAGAGAGAAGGGGAAGGATCCGAGTGCTACCCTCTCTCTCTGTCGCGTTTGTGCAGGGGTTCAGGAGGCTCCAGACGTAAGTGGAATAAGTGACGCAGTTAAGAGGCAGAGTGTGTAGATTTTTAGATCGTTCCCAATGGCAAAATACAAATTTGCAAATTATAATACAATCCTTTTAGTTTCAGCAATTTTGGTTAAATATAATATTTTTAGGTGAACACGGTATTAAATGTTAGATTAATGTAAGATGCAAAACAACATTCTAACTAAAGTGTTCTACAAAATTATTGGAGTCTCGTATAATTTTCGGGATTCCTCCTGTTGGGTGTGATGTGGGCCTGCGAGTTGACCACCGACCACTCTTCATCAAGTGTACTACAATGAGTGAGACTGCACTAGAATAAACTGGACCGGCGTGAACTGCACTGATTTACCAAAAAGAAACCCAACGACGGGGATTGTCATCAGTTAGTGGTGTAATATATACGTTGACTGAACACACGTGGCCATTGTAAAGATTTCTACATACACACAGTTAAAACTTCTCAATAAAATCCCAACTAAGAAAATTTTCTGAATATTAAGTTAAAATAATTTAGTACCTGACTTATTAAGACATTCAATTTTTCCCTTTTAATAAATTTTCCTTGTTAATAAGTTTAAATATTTAAGTACCTGAGAAACTTCCTAACAGGGATTTACTTTAATATAAATCACAGGGACATTTTGATTGGCTAGTGTAAACAGGCAATGAAGGAAGCGAATAGCTATAAGTCTACATCGTCTTCTTTTACGCTGTATTGTGAATTCACTGTGATTTTATGAAACGTTATGCTGTTGCCACTGTGCACGCATATAAATTAAAAAGTCAATTAGTAAGTAGATGAGAAAAGCATTACTTAGGGCAGGTGTACACTTAAAATTCACTTGAAAGGAAGCAATCCGGAGTGTACTCCCAACACGCGCGATTTTGCAGTAGCGAGCACAACAGTCACGTGAGCCCTGCTGGGAAAAATCCATCTCCCAAGCCGCATAAGCTTGCTCGTGAGTTCACAGTGAAGTAGGCCTTGCCAATAAATTAAAAAGGAAATAAAAATTAACAGATAATATGTAGATACAACTAATGAAAAAAAAATATTATATACTGAAAATCCCTTACTTTTAGTTAAACATACACATTTAATTTCATAGAAAAACTATGTCATAAATAAAATAAACATTCACAAGTACAACTTGTACGACAAAAATATGAATAACGAATGCCAAACTGAAGTGAAAGTTGACAGCAATTGTGTACTGAAATATTTTAACACTACCAAACCTCCTAAAACAGAGTATATACTATTACCAGAAAGCAAACGAAAATACATAATATTCTTAAATAAAAATTTAAAGGTACAAAGTCATCAAAAATGATTCAAGTCTGTAGAGTTCATGAAAAAAATTAAAATATTTTCACTTTTAGTCTTTCAAATTTTTGAACTGTTAGTTTTCCAAGAATTATTTAATGGGAAATGCCCAACAGCAGAACGTGAAAATGGATAATGCAATAGTTGACAGTGAGTGTGTGCATGTATGAGCGAGCACAGCATTACTGTGCAGCTTTTACCTGTGTTCTGTAAGAGACGACACATTCCTGTTGGCAGGCGTGTCACCAACGCTTCACTATACACATCAAATATTTATGTAGCAATGAGCTTAGCACAGACTTCGAAAAACAACAAAAAGTTAAAAAAATATACATTGAAAAGGTTGAAACAAAACAGCAATATTTGGTAATGCATCAATTTAAGTCACGCCCATGCACACACACATTGAGGATTAATTAAGCGCAAAACATAGGCACAATATTTCTCAAATAGCAAAAAAATTTAAAAAATAAATTGTATGAAAATGGTCTTAACTAAAGTTATGAGTGGTTGATATAAACCTCTGACAAAATCCAATTTCTTCACTGGATCTATGCGCACAAGTCAACCACATGTTATCGATGGTTTAATGCAAAATAAACCACCACTTCTGACATACACCTTATCTAAAATGCAGTTTATAAGCTTCAAAAAAAAAAGTTATAAAAATAAAAACAATAAAAAAATAAACCAAAGTGCACTAAAAATAACGGAGAGATCAAAAACACATTTTAACTATTTCAATATAATATTATTTAAATAACACTATTTACACAGTTTTTAAAATATATCTCGATATGCACACGTTCAACAAGAGCGACAGGCAAGCGACGCGAAGGCAGCAAGGCGAGACACAGCTACACGCACAACAAATACGCTCATGAGAAAGTCAGCTACAGCTATCAAACAAAACAATGAATAGTCTCAGGAACATAAGGAAACTTTGCGTTTCTCTTTCGTAGCAAAAAATAAACTCTGGATGGAGCCAGCACGACTCCGAAGTGCCAGGCAGACCACTTCACGCCGACCATGCGCTCCTAAGTCTTGGTCCCAGCAACGTTCACAGCCAATGGCATGCCCTCGCTCCTCAGCCCACGACGGTCAGCGAGGCATGGTTCCCGTCCTTCGGTCCGTTCTCTGCCGCTCTGCAAACACCACGCGCCACACGCCGGCACTCCAGACAACAACACCTTAACCTCTCCAACCACAGGCTTGAGCTGGCAATGTTGTCTGTACTCCTAGTCTCCGGATAAAGGCAATGTTATCTGTACTCCTAGTCTCCGGGCAAAGGCAATGTTATCTGTACTCCTAGTCTCCGGATAATGGCAATGTTGTCTGTACTCCTAGTCTCCGGGCAAAGGCAATGTTGTCTGTACTCCTAGTCTCCGGATAATGGCAATGTTATCTGTACTCCTAGTCTCCGGATAAAGGCAATGTTGTCTGTACTCCTAGTCTCCGGATAAAGGCAATGTTATCTGTACTCCTAGTCTCCGGGCAAAGGCAATGTTGTCTGTACTCCTAGTCTCCGGGCAAAGGCAATGTTGTCTGTACTCCTAGTCTCCGGATAATGGCAATGTTATCTGTACTCCTAGTCTCCGGATAAAGGCAATGTTATCTGTACTCCTAGTCTCCGGATAAAGGCAATGTTATCTGTACTCCTATTCTCCGGGTAAAGGCAATGTTATCTGTACTCCTAGTCTCCCGATAATGGCAATGTTATCTGTACTCCTATTCTCCGGGTAAAGGCAATGTTATCTGTACTCCTAGTCTCCCGATAATGGCAATGTTATCTGTACTCCTAGTCTCCGGATAAAGGCAATGTTATCTGTACTCCTATTCTCCGGGTAAAGGCAATGTTATCTGTACTCCTAGTCTCCCGATAATGGCAATGTTATCTGTACTCCTAGTCTCCGGATAAAGGCAATGTTATCTGTACTCCTATTCTCCGGGTAAAGGCAATGTTATCTGTACTCCTAGTCTCCCGATAATGGCAATGTTATCTGTACTCCTAGTCTCCGGATAAAGGCAATGTTATCTGTACTCCTATTCTCCGGGTAAAGGCAATGTTATCTGTACTCCTAGTCCCCCGATAATGGCAATGTTATCTGTACTCCTAGTCTCCGGATAAAGGCTGCGCTGCATATGAACCTACAAGCAGCTGTCAAAACTTTAAGACTTTATTCCCTTTTGTTTTGGCATTAACTTTATTTCAGAATATGTAGTATACTTGAAAAAACTATTTGGGCTTTGGGCCGTCCCGTCTCATCAAGTGGTGGCCGCCTCAACACGTCTGAAGGACAAAGAGTGTTTTGGTGCCTGAAGGACCGGCCTCCGCCACTCCCGTACGACAGTTTCCTTCTCCCACTCACCACCCGTACCGGCTCTACAGGACAATGTTCATGTCTTGGTTAGAGCATATACTTGTGTAAGCCCTCACCTGCAAGAAAGTTATTTCTCGAATATCACACACAAGATAATACCATTACTTTTCATCACTGAAACACCTCAAGTAGTGTGTAAATGAAATCAAACAATTTGCTTTGACAGAACCCAAAACAATATCTAAGCAAAATATTTGTCACGTCGTTAACAAACGAGAGCAACTGGGCACGCAGTCCAGGCTATCATGAACACAGTGATGCCTCTGGAGACACAGTGTTTGTGCTCGCGACCACTCTCACAGGCAGTGGCTGTTGGCGCTACTGTGAGAACATACGCCTGAGTAGAGCTTGGCAACCGACCTCTGGTGACGTCCATGCAACTGGCCACCCGCTGGCTGCATGTAGAGGCACCATTTACGTTAATCAAACTCACTGATGATTAGATGACTGAAAGTATTCAGCAATTATTTGATATTCATGAATAATTAGATACTCTATTCAACATTTCAAATTTTATGGTATATAAATATTTTTTAAATTATTTCTTCCCAATGGATATGCATACACCATGTCACCATGTGGGATTTATTTTAATAAAATGTAACTTGTATACAGCTGAGACGATTTATTAAGAAATTTAGATTTTCTTTCTGCAATATTATTTGGCATTTGCATATTGTTTTTATATTTAACAAATAATCAGTACACATGATTTAAAATTATTAATAACACACTTCATAATTTTTTATGAAAGGTCCAAGAACTCGCCTGTGGAGGTATTTACAACTCGTGTTCCCCCACGCCATACCTAACCGTCCAACCAACAAGGGTGTGATCAATTACGTTGATTTAGTCAAGGATAATGTCTAAATATCAGATTTTTAAACATATGTTGGCATTGTGCATTTTGAAAGTAAAGTTCCTCTAATGTAGCTATCTCTTTGCTATCAAGATTCATAACACAAAAATTTGTTAAATTTTATTAATTCCAGAAATCATCCTTGACTAAATCAACATAATTTATCATACCCTAATCGGTTTTATGGTTAGATATAGCGTGGGTGAAAAAAGAAATGCAGTCACCTCCAAGTAGTGAGTTTTTGGTCATTCCATAAAAAATTGTAAAGTGGGTAAGACCTGCAAAAGATATACTTTTATGAAAATTGAATATATTAAATTAGTCAAATTTGTAAATTACAAATAATTTTTGCCTTTCATAGTGAGTCTCTTTGAAATCGTTAATATTTTAGTCCTAATGTCCAAATTCAAAATGTAAATAAGATTTTTCTATCATAAAGCAACTAACATGAAGACAACTGAGAACCAAAAAACATCATCAGTGTTTTTTGAGCATTAGGTTTAAATTTAGTGTTTTTCATACTTTTTTTTCAAAACTTAAGGCCCTTTGCATCAACTGAAGATCATATGTAGGGTTTTTTTCTTTGATTATTTCATTGATTAGAAGGCAAATAAGCAACTTTTCAGCCATATTAGAATTCAACACTCAAAAAATCAATTTTTTTGTCCCACCCTAAAGTACGAGTGTTTGTATCCAAATCCACAATCAAGGATGCTGCCTTTATGGAAAATAAAACCACGCGACACGTAGACCTCACGTTCACGGTCGCCAGCCCAGGTCATGCCCTCGCTGCCACGGCAGCGTTCCCTCGACATTGTTTGCTGTCCATTACAACACATGGACAAAAGTAGTTTTCAACCAACAGTAATTCACGGTTTGAAAAAGAATAAGGTTAGTTCCAAATGATAGCAGCTTAATATGTTCTCTGAATGTCCCTTGCACTGGGGAACACAGATTTAAAACATTATGTTGTACAGTCTGTCGCTGTATTGTCCAAGGTGGTTGTCTGTATTCACTGTTCTTGTCACACTGTCTCATCACTGTCAGTCCATTGGATTCATCTCTGGTGTGATTATAATTCCTTCCACAGAATTATTTAAGCTGCCTGTGCATTTAAATTTTAACATTGGCTGATTTTGGCTTGGTTTTCTCTGTGCGTGTGTTTTTGTTTGTCTTTTGTTTGTCCATTCTTCAGGTTTTCTCTATTACACAGTGTAACTAGCAATGGTCGTATATGCTCAACACGATGTCTTAAAACTAGATGCTTGATATCACAGAGAACTAAAGAAGCCACGGTTAGTGATGGGACTTGCAGACAAGAGGTTAGAAGCAATGTGCAGTAGGGAAGGAAAACCAGCCACCAAACTGCATCAGCTACGTTCCTGCAGCGTGTAACCTCGCACCTCATGCCACGCACCGGACATCCTCGCAGGCCCGCCCACAGACATGGTGATTGGGTGCAGGGGGGAGGGGGGGGAACCCACCACCAAACTGCACCAGCTGTATTACACTGCAACTTACTGTCTGAACCTGTTACACCACCACCCAAGGTGATCCCGGCGAGAAACCCGCGACTGGAGCCTGACATTGCAGTGTGTCAGCGGGGTGTCTCACGGTGCTCTCGCTTCAACACGCCCGTTCGCTCCGTCCGTCACAATCATCTCATCAGCTTTCATTGCTAACAGTGAGCTCAACGTCAACGAGGTGTTCAGCTCAGTTCATCAATACTTCCACAACAATTGCATTCGTTTTTCAGAAACACACTTCTTTGTTAACTGCTCTTCCTCCCTCTGCTTATCACTGCCTACTTCTGCACTACATTGTTCCTCCCCTCCTTGAGCCTTGCGGTGCCCCCGGGCACATGCAAGACAAGGAGTACGAGCGAATGGCCTTATCTCCCGCTGCCAGGGAGGCTGTGCAAGCCCACCTGACTGGTCACTAGCCAGGTGTCACTGTTGCCCTCAACACACCAGACTGTGCTCGGCTCCAGCCACGGGGCTCACGGGGGGGGGGGGGGGGGATCTCCAGTCAGCCGCCAAGCCTGGCTCACTGCACTGGCCGACCTCTGGCCGAGACTGATCTCAGTCTAGCCACAGCCGAGCACGCGCGCACACACAAGTAGTACAAGTGTGTCGAATATATAACAACCTTTTGGTGAGTGTAAATGACCAATCTAGTGTGGCACGACTGCACAGTAGTCTCAGTGCTGGGAGCCAGGCTCAGCCCCAGTGCTGGAGGTGCGACGCTACAGGAACGCTCTACTGCACGGAGGGGCGGGCGGCGGTACCTGAATATCGACGAGGTGGACGTGGAGCGCGACCACGACACTAGGAAGTCCTCACCTCGCCGCGCGGCCTGCCGGTAGTCCAGGACGGCCCTCGTCACGTCCCGCGGGAAGAGGCATGTCTCGAGGCAGCGCCACACGAACCTGCAACCACGGCTCCCGTAACCACTGTGCAGTATCGCGTGCTGTGCCAAGTGGCGCAGACGACTTGAATGATAGGGACAGCAACAAGGCCCTCACAGTACCAAAATACAAGTCTGCATGCTAATAATAATAATAATAATAATAATAATAATAATAATAATAATAATAATAATAATAATAAACCAAAATTTCTTACAGAATTTATTTATTATTTCATTTGGTTTTATTATATTTAACGATTTGATTTTTTTTTAAATTGTTTTGTGTTTCCTTAAAATTAAATTTATCAATGGCCAAAACATTAAAACTGTTAGTGAATGAGCAAAAGCCAAAGTGAATATATATACAAGAAAAAATAATGAACGCCTAAGCAGTTACAGTTAAAACACTGAATTAATCAAACCAATAGAATTATAAAATACTTTTGTCTACATTCACAATATTACTCAGAGAAACTATCATTTTTGTCCTAATTACTAAAAAGTAAATATGGAGTACGTGATTTCAGACTAGCTTTCATTCAAACCAAACGTAAATAATTAGTATCAGCTAAACGAGATAGCTTACATTAAAATATCAACTCATATAGATATTAAATGTACCGTTATCAAATCAAGGAGCATTTTATCTTCTCATAAAAAATAAATAATAAGATATTTCTTGCTATATGCAGGCCTCTAGGTTTAGTTCTATTCCTCAATCTGATTTTAAAGAAATGAAATAATTTTACTCCTATCACACCTTGAACATTATTGTTAATAGGACCCATCACTCTGGTAAATATTCAAGATTCATAAAAAAACCATGTAAACTTTTCTTATACAAGGTAAAAGACCAGCCCAGTTGATAATAGGACAAGTTGAAATGCAATTTTCTGTTAGTTTTGATTTTCTCATTGAATGCATTTACACAGTTTGTCCAACTTGTAAACACGATTTCCACACAAACAGTACGTGAGAGAGAGGAGAGGAGATAAGGGTGCAGTAGTGTACCTGGGCAGTAGCGCCAGCACCACCAGCCAGTACATGAGTAGAGGAGGTAAGGGTGCAGTAGTGTACCTGGGTGGTAGCGCCAGCACCACCAGCCAGTACGTGAGAGAGAAAAGAGGAGGTAAGGGTGCAGTATTGTACCTTGGCAGTAGCACCAGCACCACCAGCCAGTACGTGAGAGAGAGTAGAAGAGGTAAGGGTGCAGTAGTGTACCTGGGCAGTAGCACCAGCACCACCAGCCAGTACGTGAGAGAGAGTAGAGGAGGTAAGGGTGCAGTAGTGTACCTGGGCGGTAGCGCCAGCACCACCAGCCAGTACGTGAGAGAGAAAAGAGGAGATAAGGGTGCAGTAGTGTACCTGGGCAGTAGCGCCAGCACCACCAGCCAGTACGTGAGAGAGTAGAGGAGGTAAGGGTGCAGTAGTGTACCTGGGCAGTAGTGCCAGCACCACCAGCCAGTACGTGAGAGAGAGGGGAGGAGGTAAGGGTGCAGCAGTGTACCTCGGCAGTAGCGCCAGCACCACCAGCCAGTACGTGAGAGAGATGAAGGAAGAGGTAAGGGTGCAGCAGTGTACCTGGGCAGTAGCGCCAGCACCACCAGCCAGTACGTGAGAGAGTAGAGGAGGTAAGGGTGCAGTAGTGTACCTGGGCAGTAGCGCCAGCACCACCAGCCAGTACGTGAGAGAGATGGAGGAGGTAAGGGGCAGCAGTGTACCTCAGCAGTAGCGCCAGCAACACCAGCCAGTACGTGAGAGAGTAGAGGAGGTAAGGGTGCAGTAGTGTACCTGGGCAGTAGCGCCAGCACCACCAGCCAGTACGTGAGAGAGAGTAGAGGAGGTAAGGGTGCAGTAGTGTACCTGGGCGGTAGCGCCAGCACCACCAGCCAGTACGTGAGAGAGAGTAGAGGAGGTAAGGGTGCAGTAGTGTACCTGGGCAGTAGCGCCAGCACCACCAGCCAGTATTGAGAGAGAGTAGAGGAGGTAAGGGTGCAGTAGTGTACCTGGGCAGTAGCACCAGCACCACCAGCCAGTACATGAGAGAGAGTAGAGGAGGTAAGGGTGCAGTAGTGTACCTGGGCAGTAGCGCCAGCACCACCAGCCAGTACGTGAGAGAGAGGGGAGGAGGTAAGGGTGCAGTAGTGTACCTGGGCAGTAGCGCCAGCACCACCAGCCAGTACCTGAGAGAGGGGGGAGGAGGTAAGGGTGCAGCAGTGTACCTCGGCAGTAGCGCCAGCACCACCAGCCAGTACGTGAGAGAGAAGAAGGAAGAGGTAAGGGTGCAGCAGTGTACCTGGGCAGTAGCGCCAGCACCACCATCCAGTACGTGAGAGAGTAGAGGAGGTAAGGGTGCAGTAGTGTACCTGGGCGGTAGCGCCAGCACCACCAGCCAGTACGTGAGAGAAAAGAGGAGGTAAGGGTGCAGTAGTGTACCTGGGCAGTAGCACCAGCACCACCAGCCAGTACGTGAGAGAGCGTAGAGGAGGTAAGGTTGCAGTAGTGTACCTGGGCAGTAGCGCCAGCACCACCAGCCAGTACGTGAGAGAGATGAAGGAAGAGGTAAGGGTGCAGCAGTGTACCTGGGCAGTAGCGCCAGCACCACCAGCCAGTATGTGAGAGAGAGTAGAGGAGGTAAGGGTGCAGAAGTGTACCTGGGCAGTAGCGCCAGCACCACCAGCCGGTACGTGAGAGAGAGGGGAGGAGATAAGGGTGCACCAGTGTACCTCGGCAGTAGCGCCAGCACCACCAGCCAGTACGTAAGAGAGATGAAGGAAGAGGTAAGGGTGCAGCAGTGTACCTGGGCAGTAGCGCCAGCACCACCAGCCAGTATGTGAGAGAGAGTAGAGGAGGTAAGGGTGCAGTAGTGTAACTGGGCAGTAGCGCCAGCACCACCAGCCAGTACGTGAGAGAGGAGAGGAGGTAAGGGTGCAGTAGTGTACCTGGGCAGTAGCGCCGGCACCACCAGCCAGTACATGAGAGAGAGTAGAGGAGGTAAGAGTGCAGTAGTGTACCTGGGCAGTAGCGCCAGCACCACCAGCCAGTATTGAGAGAGAGTAGAGGAGGTAAGGGTGCAGTAGTGTACCTGGGCAGTAGCGCCAGCAACACCAGCCAGTACGTGAGAGAGAGGAGAGGAGGTAAGGGTGCAGTAGTGTACCTGGGCAGTAGCGCCAGCACCACCAGCCAGTACGTGAGAGAGAGGAGAGGAGGTAAGGGTGCAGTAGTGTACCTGGGCAGTAGCGCCAGCACCACCAGCCAGTACGTGAGAGAGAGGAGAGGAGGTAAGGGTGCAGTAGTGTATCTGGGCAGTAGCGCCAGCAACACCAGCCAGTACGTGAGAGAGAGGAGAGGAGGTAAGGGTGCAGTAGTGTATCTGGGCAGTAGCGCCAGCACCACCAGCCAGTACGTGAGAGAGAGGAGAGGAGGTAAGGGTGCAGTAGTGTACCTGGGCAGTAGCGCCAGCACCACCAGCCAGTACGTGAGAGAGAGGAGAGGAGGTAAGGGTGCAGTAGTGTACCTGGGCAGTAGCGCCAGCACCACCAGCCAGTACGTGAGAGAGAGGAGAGGAGGTAAGGGTGCAGTAGTGTACCTGGGCAGTAGTGCCAGCACCACCAGCCAGTACGTGAGAGAGAGGAGAGGAGGTAAGGGTGCAGTAGTGTATTTGGGCAGTAGCGCCAGCAAAACCAGCCAGTACGTGAGAGAGAGGAGAGGAGGTAAGGGTGCAGTAGTGTACCTGGGCAGTAGTGCCAGCACCACCAGCCAGTACGTGAGAGAGATGGAGGAGGTAAGGGTGCAGTAGTGTACCTGGGCAGTAGTGCCAGCACCACCAGCCAGTACGTGAGAGAGATGGAGGAGGTAAGGGTGCAGTAGTGTATCTGGGCAGTAGCGCCAGCACCACCAGCCAGTACGTGAGAGAGAGGAGAGGAGGTAAGGGTGCAGTAGTGTATCTGGGCAGTAGCGCCAGCAACACCAGCCAGTACGTGAGAGAGAGGAGAGGAGGTAAGGGTGCAGTAGTGTATCTGGGCAGTAGCGCCAGCACCACCAGCCAGTACGTGAGAGAGAGGAGAGGAGGTAAGGGTGCAGTAGTGTATCTGGGCAGTAGCGCCAGCAACACCAGCCAGTACGTGAGAGAGAGGAGAGGAGGTAAGGGTGCAGTAGTGTATCTGGGCAGTAGTGCCAGCACCACCAGCCAGTACGTGAGAGAGATGGAGGAGGTAAGGGTGCAGTAGTGTACCTGGGCAGTAGCGCCAGCACCACCAGCCAGTACGTGAGAGAGAGTAGAGGAGGTAATGGTGCAGTAGTGTACCTGGGCAGTAGCGCCAGCACCACGCTCAGTCCGACCACCAGCCAGTACGTGGGTGAGCCCATCGTCTGCTGGATCACCTGGTAGTTGCTGGGCAGACCCAGGCACTGAAGACACACCGTGTTGTACACGATCGAGAAGATGTAGAATGCTGTGATGGACGCTAGGATGGACACCACGTGGATCAGCGTCTGCACAGTTCAAGATGAGAGCATTACTCTGCTAGTGCACGCTTTCTTCTTTAACAGAGACTTGACCTTCAGGGGTCTTATTTACAGCTCTCTCAAATACATGCTACTGGAGTCAAACTATACATTGTATATACATTTAACAAAGGTTAAAGAAGAAAAAAATTAAAAGGAAAGAGATGAATCAACAGTTTAAAAAGCAATCACAGGCTGGTGAACACATTAAAAAAAATTTTAATCATTGTACAAATGTGCAGTTTTTATATTTCGCTGTTTAAAAGAGCTACATAGGGATGGTAAGAGAACATCATTCTCAAAGCTGATCAAGCCAGAAAAACCCACACCACCGCACATTTCTGAGTTCTCAAGTTATTAGCAATTTTTTTAATATTTAGCTGCCTAGTAATTTTTTTTTAATAAAGTTCATTAAGTTCCAACAGTCATGAAGAAACTCAATCATTGAAACAGTCTAGATGAAAACATATCGATTTTGTCCTAGAGCTCGCATCACTAGCACTCTCAATTATGAACAGGAACTGATAATTGCAAATGTGTGGCCTACAACAAGCTCGGTAAATTGTTCCAATAACGTTCTGATTTTCAACTCAGTTGTGTTAATAGTAATTTTCACAGTTAGGTAGCACACCAGCTGAATGGAAATATATTATTTCTCTGACACTAATATTTAAAGCTTTTGTTTAATTTTTTTATTTAATTATTTTGTGCTAGTACCATTTCATTTTAATTCTGTGACTTAAAATAAATTTCCCAGACCTTCCATGAATTTTCCCAGGATTTAAAATTGCCTGAATTTTCCATGTTTTTCTCCTCTGAAGGCAGCCTGTCACTCACCCAGGACCGGGTCTCCACCGCCACATGGAACAGCATCACGAACATGCAGGACGTGGTGACAGTGGTGCCAAACTCCCAGATGCCCACGTCAGTCTCGTGGTAGGCCTGCACACACGAGCCAGCCCGCTCATGCCTGCTTGCCACTTGGCAGAAGCCGCTGCGAAAGACAGCTCTCCTACCTCTGGACAATCGTCTGCCCCAGCTTATGTGAGTTTCCCAGAGAACTGAGAGAGAAAAAAACTCGATATTTCTAAACGCTTCAGGAATCAACACATGTTAAAGTATTGTTTGCCTTTAGAGGCATGCAACTTACTGAGGGTATGTACGTGGCTTGATACAGCTGTGCTCCTAAACCATTCTTGACAGCTTCATTTGGGTAACTAATACAAAATTACAATTTGTTTTTTAATGTGAAAAACATGAATATAATTATTCTTTTGTAAATTTTTTTTTTTAATGTTTCATAAAATTAAATAACTACAATATTAAGTACAGTACCATTTTAAAAAATTTACCTGTTCCAGTAAATGGTATGCTCGTTTCTTAAAAAATATTTTCCTACAGTTATAAAATATCAGCAGTTGCATTTCTTCCAGGTGACAACAGTAACTACAGTAGAACCCCGATTTTGCGAACACGGATTTAACGAAAACAGCGATTTAACGTAAAGGTTTTCAGGAACCATCAAAAATCAGCAATTTATTAAAATAATAATATAGATTTCCAAAAAATGCAAGTAAATAGTAATGGAATCTTATTAAAAATTACACTCTGTGGTGTCAGTAATAGAATGGAGGTACTATACATTAATATGTGCCTTTGCATCATCTGTCCAAATACGAAAAAATTAAAAAAATTGTTCAAATTGCTTAAAAACTCCGGGCGCTGTAACTGAATTGCGTAGGTGCGTGCCATTGCGCGCGCCTGGATAGATAGATTGTCCGCGACACATGACGTCATGAAGGGTTTCTTTGTCCGCATCCCCCTCCCCCACTTCTATGCCTGGCTTGACTCACCACGTTATCTTCCAAATACGCCCGCATAGTAACAGTGCTAGCCAATAATCACACGTTTCCAAATATTCCCTTTCCCATCCTCCAGGTTTTTTCAACTTGTGACCACGTCACACCAATACACCATTATCATTATTCTCTAGATGTGTAAAAGTATCGAAAAAAAGTGTACCCGTATGTATTCGTTACTATAACAATTAGTACTCATTACTATCGTATTGTTACGTTACTCGTTACTTCTGAAACCGCATTAAAAAGCTATGTTATGTTGCACCAACGAATCGAGTCGTATTGCTTACGCGTACATTATGACGTCGCGTAAATAATAATAAAGAGAATATAAACAATTAACAATATTTGATAATTAACAGTTTTTGTTAACCAAGAAACAATTAAATCTCATTAATGCGGCTTTTTTATATTATCTCTTTTAAGATAACAACAAAAAAAACGTGAAAATACGCGATAATAAAAAACAAAAACATACATATTTCTAATTTTTAAACAATACTTTCTTACGTTGTTTCTGTTCCAATCTCAAACTTTGTCTACACACACAATACCTTTAATAAACAGTAAAAAAAAATTACGACGAATTTCCAAATTATACTTTACTTAATAAACAAACACCGTTCTTTGTAACGCAAATTCATCGAATATGCGCGCGCATGCGTAAAACATACGAAAAATGCGAGTAACGAGATGCAGCCGTGTGTGACGTTTCGTTACTCGTTACTAGATGGCGCACCTGTTACTCAGTACCGAATACATACGGTTTGCTACAGCTCTATATTCTCAGTAAGAGCTTTGTGCGCGGTGTTTAGTTTTTGGAATACGTTTTTTATAAGTGCTGCGCAGCTGGGCGAACAAAGAGAATCAGCCGGCGGCCACGCCGCGCCGTAACAGCAGCTGACCGAGTACAATGACCTTTCTCCGCGTACGGCGCGCTATGGACGGTAAATTTCCATCAATTTGCGGCCTTTTTTTTTTTTTTTTAATTTTTTACTGTGACGCAATGTGTATGTAGCTCGTTTTTGTTATAAACGCTGCAGGTTGCGACTGTATTTTAATAAACTTTAACGTATTTCTTACACTTTACATATTTTTAAACTTTTTTTTATGCCTCATTTTTCACGGTTTCTAAAAATCTGTATGTACGACCGAGGTGTACGTACGAACCGGGGGCCGTACGAGCGAGATCAAAAACGTTGAAGATGGAAAGTTGACGAAGTCTGAGATAGCACGGCAGCACAAGATATCAGCGTCGACCCTGTCTACGATATGGAAACGTAGGTACGCGATTATGAGTGCGGGGGTCATTGAAAATCGGTAAATCGGATTTAACGAAACATCGATTTAGAGTAAACATTTTCGGTAACCGTAGCACTTAGTTAAATCGGGGTTCTACTGTACATGTAATCGATCGACACAGCACTCGAGCACTCACAGCCTCGGAGATGAAGAAGATGACGATGCTCTGATACAGAGCGTCGGCGACCGTGATCCAGAAGGAGTGGGGCTTGTACACGAGGCTGAGGCGCCCTTGTCGGTAGAGACCCGGGCGGGCCAGCAGTATTTCCTGCGGCACGTCCTGGTCGTACACCCCTGGAACACGCCAGCCGTTCTTACACCTGATTCTCGCCCGGAACACACTCAGTACTCGTACCTTGTTGAATCTGTTTTATACCAACTCTATGTTGAACTTTCGCTACGGTTTACAAACATACAACATTACTTAAAAAAGACTGTGTCTAGCATAAATAAGATTTGGAGGAAGTACAAATTTAAATTTAAACAGCTATGAAAACTTGTGCTTTTAATAAATTACAAAACATTTTAGAGTTCATAACATAGCTTTTTGACAATCTCAAAGGTTTTAACTAATAACTATCTGTAATGCGAGACATGCTACGAGGAAACGGAAGAAGGCGGGCGCTCAGATCTCAACGCCTCATCATGAACGCGGATGTCACTCACCGATAGCGATCGGTGGGAGTGATGTGAAGAGCAGGTTGTACAGCATCAGGTACATCTGGTCGATCATGACGGTGCCAGAGAAGCCGCAGTACAGCTGGTACCAGAACACCAGGAAAACAAACGTCTAGAAACAAAAAATACCACACGATTTCAGAGCCAAACTGTAACTACATAAATACACTAAACAAAATCTTCCTTGCAGCTTAAGGAATAAAGCAGGTAATAATTTGTGGTGCTGTGATTCTGATTCTACCCGTTTGTTAGTGCACTCCGGAGACAATAGCAGCACTAGCTGGTTAAATACAAGACTTGCAACACTTGCCACAAGGAACACAAACTTCCTGACTACAGACAAGATTTTGTAATTTTTATTTACAGGCCAATTTCATTTTTAAAACTGGAGATATTGGTGTTATTGTTTTTATTTTTTATGAACTCTGTTAATTAAAAAAGATAATATATTACTGTATAAACATGATACTTTAATGTTCCATTCTACTAATTTCTCCAAAACGGTGTCATTTTGACTGATACATGATGCAATTTTCAATATAATGTTTAATAATATTAATAAACATGTCTAGCTTTCCGGAACAAATAATGTAAATCTTTTGAGTATTTACGTGTTAAAAACATGTACAAAGACCATAATGTAAAAAATAATTACCTAATAACAGCTGCCCGATTTTTAAAAGTCAATGTTTTCCAGCCTTTTTTATTAAAATGTAACACAAACTGCATGCAAAATAAATTACTTTGATTAATTTAAAATTAAAAGAATTATGTAATTTTCATTAGAGTTCAGTTTTGATTAAAAACTGCTGAATAGTTTCATTATTTTAATTGCACTTTGATTCTTTGTGGTGTATTCACTCGAATTCCGGTGTTATACGGTGTATTGACATTATTTTGGTGCCATTTCGGTTTTATCGCAATTCATTGCATAATATTGCGCCTACTCATGACACTATCACTGCTTCAACAGGGTACACAACTGTACAAATGTGTTGCATACAACATGGTTTCCAGGTATTTATGGGAAATTTAAATTTACATGTTCTGGACATACACTGAAATAAAACATGCACAACACCGTCACAGTAGATATTGCAGAAAGTGTGCAGACTTCTACAACTCCGTCATTCAGGAAGCTGCCAAAGTGATTTTCACTCTGATTCTACATGTGTGTGTGGGATATGTGTGGGAGAGAAAAATTTTTGGTTACGAACTTTCACATATCATGTTTATAGAGAAATATCTATGGTGAAAAACCTTGAATATCAGGCCAATTTTTACTGCAGAATCATTTAAATGAACTCTTTTTATCACGATAACCCAAGAAATGACATCACCATGTGAAAGCCGTAAACATCTCTCCAACTGACCGACCATATTTGAAAGGCGTCAAGAAGCGAAAGTGAGGGACACGTGAATGGTGGGCGGATGCAGGGTGTCCACAGTTAGTACTTTCGTACTAGATCTAGTACTTATATAAGTCTAGTACATTTACGCTCAGATCCTGTACTTTTTTCTTTAATATAATAATATTACAGTAACTCCAATATGTTTTATTATTAAGCGTAATTACTTTTAAAAACTATGGAATGTATGTGTGTGTGCTAAGATATTTTAGTTTGAGCATTGCAGTGTCATAATAACTTCCTATATTGTTAAAACCATACCAAATTATAATTCAGTACGTTTTCTTTTTTTCAAATCTAGTACTTTTTTCTCGCCTAAGTTGGTAGGAAATGTTTTTTCCTCGTGGACACCGTGGGCGGGTGGCGGGAGCCACTCACTGCGTTCTTGTAGAAGAAGTAGAGCACCATGCGCGACAGCCGGTCGTAGCACCAGTGCCCGTGCACCAGCAGCAGTCTCTCCAGGTGCTTGAACCTGGCGAGCGCGTAGTCCGATGCCATCACCGCCTGCATGCCCTCCTGGCCCGAGATGCCCACGCCCACGTCCGCCGTCTGGATCATGGACACGTCGTTGGCTCCGTCCCCTGGGCACGCCCCCACTTCCGTCCAGCACCCTCTCCTGGTCTCATCGTAGAATACCACAAGAGTTTCAAACAGATTCTAATACAGGGGCGTAGCCGGGGGGGGGGGGGGGGGGGATTAGGGGTTCAAACCCCCTCCCCCCTTAGCTCCAAATATTTAATTAATTTCTTATTCATCAATCAAACTAATTTCATATTAAAATTAATAAAATTTTTACCATTACAATATTTAAATTTAAGTACCGAAAACTGCTAAAATAGCACTATTTTACACCTTAAAATCCAAATTTTCCCGGGGGAGGACCCCCGGACCACCCGCTTTAATACGGAGGTGGGAGGCCATGCTTCTTAACACCCCCCCATACACAAATCCTGGCTACGCCACTGTTCTAATATGTTTCATAAAGTTAAATAACCACAATACTAAGTACAGTACCATTTTTAAAAATTTACCTGTGTCAGTAAATGATATATTCTCGTTTCTTAAATAAATATTTTCCTATGGTTATAAAATATCAGCAGTTGCATTTCCTCCAGGCGACAACAGTAACTACATGTAATTAACCAGTGGGTGATCGACACAGCACTCCAGCACTCACGGCCTCGGAGATGAAGAGGATGACGATGCTCTGATACAGAGCGTCGGCGACCGTGATCCAGAAGGAGTGGGGCTTGTACACGAGGCTGAGGCGCCCTTGCCGGTAGAGACCCGGGCGCGCTTTAGTAATTCTTATAAATGATTTTACAGTGGAAACTGAGATCACCGTGCACGCGGCAAGACGCTCGGACGGTCCAACACCTACCGATGGCGAGCGTCCTCATCTTCAGCTCCTCCTTCACAATGCGCACAATGTACGCCTTCTGCAGCGGCGTGGTGCGGCAGCACAGCACGGAGCTGCAGCACTGCGTCAGCTCCAGGAACGGCTTGCGCAGGTTGGAGCGCCCGTCCAGGATGTATCTGAGCTCACGACACGGCATGGCCCTCAGCGGCACGTACACACCTCGCCAAGTTCAATGATTCAACAATCTATGATCATTAGAAGCTTTTATAGTAAATTTAATTTTTAAAACAGGAGATATTGGTTCTATGATATTTATTTTCATAAATTCTACTCGTTTGTAAAAATGGTATATTATTCAAAAATATGATACTAATACCGGTTTGGCAAAAAATTTTAACAAATTTTGACTAACACATAATGCAATTTTTTATGTGTAAACATCTTAGCTCTCTGTATAGTGCATTTAATTGGTGTAATTTTGTGAAAATTTAACAGAAGTCGATAAAGGCAAATTTGATACAATGATGGCGGACCCATGTGAAGCAACATGCCACGGATAGCAACACAAATGCATATATAGTCACTTTTGGTACATTTCAAATGTATTGGTGTGCCCAATGAAACTTTAGATAGTGAAACTACCCGGAAATATATTTGGTAAACTAAATTAGTTATAGTAAAAAGTAATCTCAAGTTTTAAAATGCCAAACAAAAATGGCAATGACAATGATTATAACACATATTCTCCTTGCAATATGTTCATGATCTCAATGGCAAGTGGTAGAGTGTGCCCTTGTTAACAACGCTCAAATTCAGTCACAAACAAAACTTTTATTTACTTTTTTATATAATATAATAATGTTGGATAAGCTCAATAACGTTAAGGTTGGTTTGTTTGTAGGAAGTATTTACTGACTGGTTTCAGCAGTTCTGTGCTATCGACAGAAACAGTTCTCTGCTCATGATCAACATTTTAATCATTTCGTAGTTATTTGACAACTATCAGGAAATGGCAGTTATTCATTATTTCGTAATTGTTTGGTTTAACAGATTAACTGCTTAAGGTTGTTTTATGTATGCATCAATAGGCTATAGCGTCTGCACAAGAAAGTTAAGTGGAATGTGAGCTACATGACATAAAATGTGTCGTTCATTCAGTCAATAAAAATTTCTTTGTAATTATACAAAGAAATACATAATGTGCTTCAATCAAATTATATGTAATTACTAGAGACCCAGAAAAATGGTGAAGCGCGAAATTCACGAAATAACGCGAAAATTTGATACTTGAAACGAATTTTGCGACTTTCCTATGATTTCGACATATTCGCGAAATTCACGAATTTTCGCACGAAATTCACGCATTTTCGCGCGAAATCCACGCTCTTTCGCACAAAATAATGTCCTTATGTCGCAAGTTCTATTTATTTACGCCATCATAAACATAGGCGTGAAATAAACATAGACTGAAAGACTAGTGCCGTGATATTATCTTCGTTTTGACAGGTTACTGAAATCCACGTATTTTTATTACTCTGTTTACAAGCAGTAAATATTGCCATCGCAAATGAAAACAAAGTGTAAGAAATATCAACAATCAATACGTGCGCACTACCAACATAACAAAATTGACTGTCCACAGTTTTCGTGTTTTGAATAATGGTCGTTTCGGCCGCAAGGCGCACTGGTGTCGATTTTTCTAACCTAATTTAATCGCATGGAGCTAAGATGGCAGTCATTTTTTCGTGCACATATCTATGAGTGTTTACAAATACCGTCCACATTTTGTAAATTTAGTGATACAATTGAAATTATGGCTAAAGGCTAGCCTACAAATGATTTAGCACAGAAAATAGCACACGCACAGAAAATAGAAACGAGGTTTTTGAATTGCGCCACCTACACTCGAGCACAGCATACGCACGGGAAAATAGCACAGGATCGACGCACAGAAAGTTGACCAACTTTTAATATTCTCTGTGCGTGTGCGCTGTGCGCTGCTCGCTGACCAATGAAAACTGGCTTACCACCGAGGTCATGCGCAATTGTAAATGTTAAATACGTACGTAATTTGACTGGATTTGTACATTATTGTTTTGATATTGACGTCGTACCGACCGAAGGCCATTAGCCCGGCCTCAGCCCGCAGTACTGGCTCCTGCTGGCGGAACGTACCCCTCGCCAAGTCTTCACCCAAATGAGACGAGCGGCGTAACCTTGGTGCATGGAGGGAGTGTCCCCCCCCCTCCGCACGCCACCCCCTGAGGCAGTTCTGATCAGCTCGCGGCCCGGAGCAGACGTGCGCGTACCGTGGGGAGCCTTCAAGTTTTGTCTCTGATCCCTCACGACTGGTAACTATAGTCATCACCGAATACCTTTTTCAACGCAACTCCCCACGCGACTCCGGGTCGGTTTTTTTTTTGTCTACGGTGCAGGGATTAACCCGGCCGTCGCTACCTTCAAGCCACTTTCAAGCTACTTTCAAGTCAAGCCACCGAGTCTAGGGGACACGCTGGGGCCGATCGACCCACTCACGGTTAGACGACAGAGCTAGCCTGGCGCCCTCCCGGAAAACACCCCAATTTTCACATACAGCTCCTTAGACTCGCCGCGGGAATCGCACCCGAAACCCCGGCTGATGGCAATATTAGGCGCGGGAAGTTAAATAGTCTCCTTCAATTTCAACATGAATGAAGAGACTAATTTCGACATAAGTTTAGTTTGCCTGGTTGAAAGCAAACCAATTTTATTTGATAAAACCCTGGCAGCGTTCAAAAATGAAGAAGCCAAGAAAAATGTGTGGCAGGCGTTTTTCATTGATTGATTTGATTTTTTATTGCATTCAATAGACCATACATAATGGTATAGAATATGTCATAAAAAATACAAATAAACATAAATACAAACACATAAACAGGTACAAGAACAGTATTAAAAGCATACAATTAAAATAATATAACAGCTGCACTTCCATGAATAAGTACATATTTAGATAATATTATATATAAACGAAAACTAATACATAATTACAGTAAACATTTTACGAAGCTACCTCCTGTTCATAATCATCTATATTATAAAAAGTCTTATGTGATAAATAAAGAAATAATTATTTTTTAAATAAATTATATTGCTCCATATTTTTTAGAGCTGATGGTAATTTATTAAATAATCTAATACCAACATTTTTAACTGACTGTAAAGTTTTTTTTCTTATCAACTCTTTGCAGATGAAAATCGATCGTTGATGCCTTGCGCAAACAAGGATTTCATATCACTGTAAGTATTCTGTAAATGAAAAGAATTACCTTGCAAGGCGTCATATATTTTAATTCTGTGTTTCACATTATTATGCCAGTTTACCTTAAATGGCGCCAAAACGACATATTTTCATTTAGTGTTGTATACATTTCTTAGTTATATAGTTACGATTTTTATAGCATTTTAGAACTACAGATTGAAAGTTCCTGTGCAGAAAAAAGTGTTAAATACGTAAACATGCCATACAATGTAAAGGTCTGTAACATTGTACCCTTTCGAAGGATATTCTGTTTAAGGTTAGAAGTGTACGATTGTTCAGAGACCTGGAGGTAAATTGTGATTTTTGCTACCTTAAACCAAATTCTTTTCCTTCTCATCCATCCTCACAGCGCGCGCAACACAAATAAACACATTTCAGCTGTTTTCCTCTTACAAGGCTACCAATACATGTACACAATTTTTCCTTCGCTGCACTTCCTTTAATTTTCGTAAATATTTTGTATAAACTTCCGATTTCTCTGTGCGTGTGTTATTTAATTGTAGGTTGAAGTTCTGTGCTGTGCGTGTGCTCTGTGCGAGTGCGTGTGCTATTTTCTGTGCTAAATCATTTGTAGGCTAGCCTTAAGATGCCGAAAACTTCGACAATGTTTGATCGCGAAAGAGAGATGAAATCGGATGGATTTTATATTTTTGATCAGCGGGACAAAATTATGATGTGCAAGTTCTGCAACGTGCGGGTTGATTGGACACACAAAGACACGTGCAAAAAGCATGTGGAAAATGACACACACAAAACAAAACAAAACAAAACAGAAAAGACAATTATTTTGTCAAGAAAATTCTACTGTGTCTAAACAAATCACGATAGGCAACAGCGTGAATAAAGCAAACAAGCTTGAAAGTGCAGGAAACAAGAATTTGTTTCTGATTTTGTTAATATGATGCTGTAGGTTAACATTCCTTTGGAAAAAGCTAATTTTGTAATGCTTTTAATACTGTTCTTGTACCTGTTTATGTGTTTGTATTTATGTTTATTTGTAATTTTTTTGACATTCTATACCATTGTATGGTCTATTGAATGAAATAATAAATCAAATCAAATCAATCTGATCATCCAGCTATGAGGGAATGGTTTAACACCCATGTTGAAGGTTAGCCTTATTTATTTAGAAATGTTTTCCCCTTCTAATAAAAGTTCATAAGCATATGTAGGCCTACAATATTATCAATTAACTTACCTTTAGGCCCAACTTACCTTCACTTCAAATAAATATGCAAGTACCTCAGATTAACAAACAGATAAATAGGATGGATTGCATTGTGAAATGGTGAGCACACCACAAGATATTTTTGACTGATTGATTGATGGTTTGACTCTGTAATCCAGCAGTAATCTTGAAAAGGTTAGGTTAGGTTTGGCTTAGAATTGTTTTGAGTAAATTAGCCCATTAATATTTTCAGCGATAACCTTATAAATGCTACCTATTTATAAGTATATTGTAAGTTATGTATACATTTAAGGTGCAGGGGATTTGCCATCAGCCAACACTCTTAGAGAACTTATGTCCCAAAAATTGGCCAGGCAAATAAGGAAGCAGTAAGGCACGCTGTAGAAGACAAACGGATTGTATTCTTGTGTGATGAAACGACAAGGTGGGCCGATGTAAGGCAGAGTCTGCTACTTTGTAGTGCCTATCCGCTATGAGGTTTTTTTTTTTCACAGCCAATGGCATAATTTTTTCACCTTTTTTGGGGTCTCTACCGATTGCTTATTTTTACACCGATTTTTTGCACCGCTTTTGTCATTTTTTTACACCGAAATGAGCCAGTTTTATTTACCATTTTCTGGGGTCCCTAGTAATTACATTTTCAACCACAACAAAATATATATTTTTTTTAATTTAAAAAAATTAGTAAACTTACTATGCCAGTAAATATAAATGATTATAGATACTAAGGATACACTAGTCCACAGCTGCTATTTACTAGACCTAAGTGAGGTCCAAAAAAAATTTCCGTTAGAGAACATAACTATGACTGTGCGAATATCAGTTTTTTGGTTCAAATTGAAGACGAATAGGAATATTAAATTATTCACGAATACGAATATTGAATGTGAATAGTAAGAATGAGAATTAGAATCCCACTAAATTTTTTTGGCACATCATATAACAACTTTTGGAAACTTAGACAATATAAAAAGAAAGGTTGGTTAGGTTATGTCAGCTACAATAATTATATGGAAAATGTTTGTTAAAAAATTTAAATTTTGATATAAAAAACAACCAATCATTAATTTCAGTTCCTATTCACCGTATTTTACAGAACCTGCTACTCTACTGCTGACACTAGTTTGTTTAATGCACTTATTAAAATAATATTTTTTAAATATAAGTGATATTGGTTTTCAGTATCGTATAATATTAATTATTGGAACTTGTATTGGAATCGGGTTTTTTTTCAGTATCGAGCATTCATTATTACATACTAATACTCCACACTAAATAAAATATAAGTGTGAAAAATTATTTTAAATTTTTAAGTAAGAATAAAATTTGAAAGCAGCCCACTGAAAAAAAAAGTTTAATTTTTTTTAATCATTATTTTTGTAATATATTAAACTGTCAGATCTTCAGTTTTGAAGGACATGTTTTAAGGTGCTACATTATTTCCCTGCAGTTAAATATTCTGTGACATGCAAATCGGCAGCTGCCAGTACACAGCCGTAGCACAGCAGTAGAGTCACGGATGAAGTAACCAGGCAAGCAACTGCTGGACGAGAGGAACTCACATGAGGGTCTTGCCGTCCACCACCAGAGCTCTCTTCTTATTGGTGCGCGAGGCGTGGCTGTGGTGAGTTCTCAGCTCGCCCGGGTGAGCAAACACCCCCACCTGGTTGAGCCCCGGCATGGTTGCAGTCCTGCCAACACTGCAACAACACCGCGCTGCCAGGGACCCACCGAACAGGCACTGCTACCTTCGTTTCAACCTTGCCTGTATAACCGTTAAACCATTTTCAAAAATGACTCCAACACTAAGCCCAAGCGTTTTTAATAAGAAAAATATTTTTTGCAGCCTATCGTTATATATTTCTGGTGCTTTGCCTACACCTGTGCAAATATCAGTGTGTAGTACGAATTAAATTTGAATATGGATACCAAATTAATCTTGAATATGAATATCCCAATTTAATAGTAGAATAAAAAAAAAATTGAAATTCCATAAAATAAAGTAAAATAAAATATATTTCAAGGAAACTGTGAATTTTTTTTTAATACAGCCTTATTCAAAAAATAAAGATTAAATGAGTGCATATTTACATTTTACATTTCAAACCATAAATATTTGCCTGTTATGGTTTTTAACAGCAGCAAAAATAAACTATATTTTAGTTCAGCAATATTAAAAACACATTTGCTGACAATTTTCCCTGATATTTGGAACTATTACCTATATATGATTGTTTTTAAGCTCAGTATGTTTCATCGTAGAAAAATGCAGTAAGTAAGCTGCTACAGTATCGAATGGTGGTACATTGATCACAACTATTAAGTTATACACCGTAGTGACTTTTGCAATGGAATATGAATAATAAACTATACATATTCAAATATTTGGAAAGACCTAGCTATGGCTTTAAAAAAAAAAAAACAAGTTATGAAAAGCAATCATAAAAATTGTTATGGCCTATCTATCCTCAACAGTAATCTTAAAAATTGAAATGATAATATATGAAAGACAAGGAAAAAGTAATCATTCTTATATCTTGGAACTTCTTTGATTATACAATGTGAAAGATTCAATGGGAAAGACATTCAAAGTTTAAAATTATTCTGTAACAAAAGCTTTATTCTGCATTGATAAGTGTATCACGTGATGTGTGTGTCTGCAAACAAAATCAAATTCTGAACACCATCAATCTGACACACTGCATATATCCTCAGAAATGTAAGAACTCTAGAGTTTACAAAAAGAAAGTGCCAGAATGGAAAGTGTGCAATAGAGAGCTCAAGTCAAGTTAAAATTGTTTCTAAAAATAGTCCCGCAAACTTATACCAAAGCAAAGCAGTCTTGTTTACAAACCGATAACCTTCAGGTTAGGGATCTCGTAAACACATGCTGGAATCAGCGACAGACAGTTGGCGGTGCCAGCAGCGAGCAGGCTCTCGTCACTGAGTCGCGGGTCTTAAAAGTGCAGGCAGTTCCCACGGGTACAGGAAGAAAACAAGCTAGGGCGTCGAGCTCTGAGGCGATAAAGCGATGAGAGACCGGCAATTACACATGCTACACCCTGTGTCCGGGAGGAGGGCACTGGTTGGTGACGTGTGTTGAGCCGGCAGTGCTGCCTGCCACCCACTCATACAGCAGGTGTCACGTGATGGCTCGAGGTAACACAGCATCGTGGATCCAGATACTGAGCGGCAATGACCATGTAGCTCCCCGCACCCAGGCGCTAAGGGATCGTCCATTAATCACGTGAGGTGAAGCTCAAAAGGGGGGGGGGAGGGGGGGGGGGAAAATCACGAAATATCACAAGGGGGGGGGGGGGGGGGTGTAGAGAGATATCACTTGTATTTTTTTTTCCGTCCGATTTCTACTAAACCGAAAAGCGATGCGTAACCTTGACTCGCCGTAGCCTTTCCTTTATTATTTGTATGCCAGTGAGAATAAACCTGCAACCTAAATGTGTGTCTGGACATTTTTATCACTGTGCTTAATTTTCCAGAATTAAATTAGATTATACCTATATTTAAAGATAATATTCCGAAATTTTTAAAAATATTTTGCACCAAAAAATACACGTGATTTATTGGGGAGGGGGGGGGGGGGGGGGTCCTGAAACCTCACCAAAAATCACTAGGGGGGAGGGGGGGTTAAAAATTTGCTAAAAAAACATCACGAGATTAATGGACGACCCCTAACAGAGATCGGTACACACACGCACCTGATGGGGTGCATGGCGTCGCGCTGAGCGTCGCCCAGGTAGAACATGATGGCCGCCTCGGCTGCGTCCTTGGAGCGCGCGGACAGCTTGAGCAGCTCCATGTGGGGCGTGATGAGGCGGGCGGAGTACGCCACGTTGACGGCGGTCTCCAGCTTGTCGCCCGTCAGCACCCACACCACCATGCCCGCGCTCATCAGCGCGGAGATGGTCTGCGGCACGCCGTCCTGCAGCCGGTCCTCGATGCCCGTGGCCCCTGCGCGCACGCACACGTCAGGTCGTGTCACACCACCACTGGAGTGTGTACCATTCTCCCTTCCTCAACCTTCACAACTTCAATTACAAGACATTTAAATAATTCTTGACTAATGACATTCATAACATAGGTTGCAAACTGCAGACCAGTGTAAAAAAAAAAGGGCTGACAGGAACTAAATTTTATTTCCGATGTAGGCATTTAAATGCAGCAAAAATTCGTCGCAGAATTGCAAGTTGCCTTAAAGGGTTCTCCGTAGGTTCGGGTACGGCTGACTGCCTTGCCAGGGTGCAGGCCTCGCCTCGGCGCGGCGTGCCAGCCATCACGGAGTCAACGTTCTGCACAACACAACTGTCGCACAACAGTCTATCGACGTGCGTACTGAACAGCGTGATGTGCTGTGATACGTCGTTGAGGTCACGTGACTGCTTCTTCCCTGCATGGTTGTAAGCAGTCACGTAGCCTCATCAGTCGTTGGAGTGCTGTGCCAATTGGCCAATTGGTTGTGCAGTTCGACAGCTCACTAAAAACCAATTTATGATATTGTTAAGGGCGGACCATTTCCGTCTGATTGCCGGAGCCATGTTACTGTAAGTTTAAACATTTTTCTTCTTTTTCTATATTTCTATTTTTCAGACATTCAACTACAATTTGTAGGCCACAGATGTGAGGGGCAGGTACGGCTCGTCTGTTGGTCCACCGGGACGTATAGTAGTTACTAGCAAACCACGAAGTTGCTAGGGACATACTTTCATGAAGGCACAGACTGAGGTATGATCTGCAAGTCAGCGAGTGTTTTCTTTTGGACACACTGTGTGATGGACCTGTATTCTCGTTAGAAGAAAAACAAATCTTTAAATTAATTTCAAACTCTTTTATTTAAAAAAAAAAAAAAACATCAATAGTTTCCAGTTAAATTTATCATAATTAACAGAATATAACACCCCACTACCTGCAAAATCATACAAAATTATTTCAAGTGTTTTCTGTATGTGCAAGGAAAGATAGTCGTCTTAGCCGGGCATGATTATGCTTGTAAAAAAGAGGGGAGAGGGTTGTCTGTAAAATCGGTTAACGGACGATAATTTTACGTGATAACGTCATAAGAAAACATTGATGAAAAAATGCATTCTTTTTAATTTTCAAATATTATTTACAGTTTTTGCAAATTTAATTTAAAAAATTTGTTTCAATATAATCACCAACAATTGGTTAAAAAGCCCGCCTTAACCTGTTTGATATTATAGAAGTTTTTCCCGCACGGTGGTTGGTCGGTTCTTGCACGCTCGGCTCAGGTGGAACGTGACAATTTTTCGTGCATGCAGCCGGCGTTCATCGATTTAATAAGACGTTATCACGTCAAATCAAATTAGTTTCATATTCAAACGCTATACTCTTACATATTTACCAGATCAGAACCAATAACAAAATAGGTAGCAGCATGAATTAAAAAGCCAAGGTCTTAATGAAACGGCTGGTGACAGTTGGCATTGCACGCACCGAGCAGGGTGAGGCGGTTCTCCAGGCGCGCGTACGACTCGCGCAGCTGGCGCAGCTTGTTGTCGTGGCAGGCCTGCACGTCCTGGTGCCTGCGCGCCCACTCCGCGTACTCGTGCGCGCTCAGCACGCGCTTGGCCATCACCAGCACGCGCAGGCCCTGGCGCGCGTACGAGTTGAGGTGCTGCTGCGTGCGCAGGATCGTCTGCTGCGTCACGAAGTCATCTGCACGCACACGCGCACTTGCAGAGCACGGACCACGCGCGACAGCGTCTCTTGCTCCGAGTCCCCAGTGCGCTGCCGTTACCACTCGGCTTGCGAACGTTACAAAACTCATGATCTTGGGAGCGAGACTGAAGCTGCTTCCCTCGGTCATTGCTAGGGACCGGAAAAATTCGCGGGTTCAATGACCTGCAGGATGAACTCCATAGTTTTACATACACTCGGTCAAATGCCACCCACTCATTGGCTGCTGTCTTGTGAGACGTCCCAACGTAGCAGCCTGTGATTTGATAAAGCTTTGGTCGGGTGTTTCTCATTGGCCCAGAGTCATTCAGGTGAGTTGTAAGCCGATAGCAGAGGCAGCACTGAGGTATAACTATTTGTATTTTAGCCTATCGCGAAATAAATTCGCGAATTTTTCCGGTCTCTAATCATTGCTCTCCAGGTAGGAGATGCACTGCGACTTGGTACTTCGACCCCTCTGCCAAAATCGTTCCCTCGACGATCGAGGCCTCGACACCCTGGGAAAATCCTAGCACTCGGACTTTTATTCTACCCCTCGACACAGTCATTTTCTGTTATTAGTGGGAGTGGTGGCCCACGAGGCATTGAATTATTTTTTTTAAATTTATATGACCTAAGACACATTTATGAATGTTGCAGTGCACTGCCGTTGTTGCCAGGTTGATACCACTCGCCTTGTGGACAGTACAAAACTCATTCTGCATACTATCGTTAACTAAAATAAGTTTTCTTGTTTTTTTTTGTTTTCAAATTTCCCCGTGTGCTGATTTTTCTATGACTATGACCATAAAAATGTGTTTTGACAGTAATATTACAGATTTTATTCTGGAGGAACAAAAAAATAATTGCTAAAACACCTATCATCATTTCACAGGAGAAACTATTTTAAGCAGTCACTTTTAAAACAAGGTTATTCCATCAAATTATGTGCAGTGTTAAAACAGAACCAAGTTGAAAAGTGACGGTGTTTATGCACCAGATGCCGTCTGACAAATGTGTAAATACTGCAACTGCCGAGTTATGTTGGAAAGAAAAGATTCCATTGCAACGAACATAAAAGTGTCAAAAATGTTAATGCCAGGCAAAACTACTCCAGTGGTAATGATGTTGGACAACTACCCTTCTGCACCAGTATCCAGTGTTTCTACCCAAACAAACCTCATCCTTAATAAGTCAGAAGATGTTATTTCACTAATGAAAACTACTTCTAAACTCCATCATTGTGATATTTTAAGAACTGGGAAGCCCTTAAAGAAGATATGCAAGATATTTGCAACAGAAAAGCACGTAGATATGTTGAAAGTACCGACTTCTCCGAGTATAAATTACAATCCGTTTGCACTGGCAGTATTGCGCACTGTTTGTAGATCTTTAAACAAAGTTGACAGTTAACTATTACTACATTCTTTTATCTGTGTTTCCTTAATGTAACTAATTATAATTATGTTTATTTGCATACTAACTTTTTGACTTAATTATTAATATTTACTTTTCTAAAAAAAAAAGGAGGGGGGTTGTCTGTAAAGTCAGTTTACCAACGATATTTTACGTGATAACGTCATAAGAACACATTGATGAAAAATTGCATACTTTTTAATTTTCAAAATTATTTACAGTTTTTGCAGATTTAATTTAAATAATTTGTTTAAATATAATCACGAACAATTAGTTAAAATGTGCGCCTTAACCTGTTTGATATTATAGAAGATTTTCTCACACGGTGGTTGACCGGTTCTTGCACGCTCGGCTCAGGCGGAACGTGACAATTTTTCGTGCGTGCAGCCGGCGTTCATCTGTTTATAAGACGTTATCACGTCAAAAAAAAAAATTCAAAACATAGCATGTTGCTCCTCAGGCCTGAAACCATGAGCATAGATATTCATACGGGTGTACTTATTGATTTACTGTCTGCATGTGGTTAACAGTGATAGCGGGGAATGGCACGGCCGCACCTGTGGGGGCGAGCTGGGGCAGCACGGCAGAGTCGGCGCCCTTGCAGTACAGCACGATGTCCTTGGACACGGGGTGGCGCAGCACCACCGACATGCACTTCCTGGCCGAGTCGAAGGGCAGCACCTGCAGCACCTCGAACTCCAGCAGCCCCTCGCCTGCAACAAGCGCGCATCCACGCTGGTCGCCAGCTACCCGCATCCGCGCTGGTCGCCAGCTACTCGCATCCGCGCTGGTCGCTAGCTACCTGCATCCGCGCTGGTCGCTAGCTACCCGCATCCGCGCTGGTCGCTCGCTACTCGAATCCGCGCTGGTCGCTCGCTACTCGCATCTACGCTGGTCGCACTGCGGGCTTGGTGGGGGGGCCGAGGTACGTGACCACACGTGGGCCTCCAGCAAGCGACACTGAACGACTGTGTACCGGTCAGTCTGTCATTCCGGATGTGAGCGCACGCACTGCCCATCATCTCCACACGGTGATGTTGGCGGTAGGCTCATTTCTACATTTACATCCACTACCAACTAAAATACTTAGGTCATATTCAAAAACGAGAGTAAACGAGTAGTGCTATGGTTATTTTTGATGAGTAATGATGATTCTCCATCTTTATACCGCTCGCACATCAGCAGAGCCAGACGCTAACTAACGAGATACTTCCAAGAGGGTCAACCCCGCTCGGTCACACCCCTCATGACCCAGCTTCCTTAAAGTAACATACTCGCTAACCAGCATGTCTGGAATGACTACAATTAGGTATTTTGAATTAAATTTTCTCAGAAATAGAACACTTACATAGATTGTTCCACAGGACGAGAATTAAATAAATGAGATGTCTGTATATTGACTTTTAATTTTTTTTTTTTCCTTTCAGTTTAAATAATTAAGAGCTTTGGCAAAATCTTATTATAAGTTATTAATGAAAATACTTAAAAGTTACAGCACTGACAAATTTTGTTTATAATTATAACAAACTTTAATTTCTTATTTATAAAATTTTTTTAATAAAAAAAGTGTATCATAAAGCTTAAAAATATCAACCACTAAACTTGATTCATAAAGTATTGTCACATCCCACCAGATTCTGCGCAGGTCACAGCTACTCCTGTGCCTCCCGCCCGCTACTTATAACCTAACCTAACCTCGGCACAATCCAAACTGACAACACCATAAACACTTTAAAATAAAATAACCCAAAATCATAAGAAAAATGTAAAAAAAAAAATGTGCGCATGTCTTTCCGTACTTTCCATTTCCAGTGATGTATTTACATCTAACTTCAGAAACAAGCAAAGTCATGTGTTCTCATGTTGCAAATAAACTTATACGGTGAAAGTTGGATACAAAATTAAATGTAGAATTCTTCAAAATAATGTAGGAACATGATAAATATAAAAAAAATTTTTAGTATGCACCAGATATAATACAAACAAATAAGCACGCAATGTCCGATGTGCAAGCATGCAGAAACTGCTACAGCTACAAGCCAAGGTCGTCAGGATGACGGACCCAAGTGTTGCAACATGCACCCATACATAGTAACTTTCGTAAACATCAAAATACATAGTAAGAGTATTTGTGTGCCAAAGGAAACTTTACGGTAGTTAAACTATCCTAGAATACATTTTGTAATCTTGAATAATCATTACAAGATACAATCACAACTCTAAAAATACCTATAATTTAGTGGCCAGGAAAACTGTGCTGGCACAAACATGGCATCAATGATATTTAACATTTTGTTGGTTCTCTATAGCCTTACGAACGCGTGCTATCTTTTAAGTATTTTTCAAACTAAAAGTTGCAGTCAAATAAATACAGTAAAAAAAA
Organism: Bacillus rossius redtenbacheri; assembly: GCF_032445375.1. NCBI lineage: Eukaryota > Metazoa > Arthropoda > Insecta > Phasmatodea > Bacillidae > Bacillus > Bacillus rossius. Next base: position 29,631,313 of record NC_086345.1, read on the forward strand.
AAAAAAACAACCTGAATCATTTTAAAACATATATATATATATATATATATATATATATATATATATATATATATATATATATATATATATATAGAGAGAGAGAGAGAGAGAGAGAGAGAGAGAGAAAGAGAGAGAGAGAAAGAGAGAAAGAAAGAGAGAAAGAGAGAGAAAGAGAGTGTTTACAAGACAGAAATCAGTATGTAAATACTTCTGACAAACAAATCTTAACCTTAGAGCTGATTCAACATTTAAGATTTAACAGTAAAAGTTTCATCACAAAATTATTTTATTTAACATGAAGTCAAATATAGCAGGTTTTAAATTTCTTGTGTCTCTATAGTATGGTGATCACTGTGCTATGTCTAAATGTCAATATTAACCAAGGATTATCATAATTGTAGTGCGTATTTTTTAAGTTGTCATTATTTCTTTTTAAGACTATAAATTATAACAAAGTATTAAAGGATAGTTCTACTATTACAAAGTTTAGTTTGTCAAACAATACACTTAGTACATCCCCCAATGTTCACAAAATGTAATATATGGTATATGGATGAATTAGGGATGTGCGAATGTCTCTTTTTAAATGTGAAGCTAAGTCGAATTGAAGCTTATATTGTACGAAGGAATGTCGAAGAAAAAAAATTGAAGTCAAATGATTTGAAATAACATAAATTTAATATAAAAAATTATTACAGTTATTACCGTACTTACATCTTGGAGTGGATAGCACTTTCTTGCACACTTTGCATGTGCTTGAATTGTGATCACTGCTTCTCTCATAATATAATAATATATACGTAACATTCATGTTTGGCATGCTGCAGTTTAAAACAGAAAAATACACCCTGCTCCCTACTATCGCGTTTGCAAAATTTAAACGGACGATACCTAGGCACACGCGCTCATCTGATTTTTTTTTTTCTCCCCTGTACGATCACGTGTGCATGAGAGAAAGAAACATTTATCTTGGCGCATGTCCAGAGTGCAGCGCGTGCTTCATTTGTCGCATTCTCTTTGCCTTTTTGTGGCGGCTGAACCTTTATCGATCGACGAACGTAAACAAACATGACGTTCCCGCATTCCTATTTGGTTCGTTACGTTTCTAACCGTCGTAACATATGAATCATTTTGTGCACTCTATCAAAATTAAGGTGATTGCCATTTTGTGGTAATCTCTGTAAATTACAAATGTACTAGGAATGTAGGCAAACAAGTCGTTAACTAAAGGATGCATCGCACATTGCTACATAACCTACCTTAATTAAACTACATATTATCTTCACGGGAAAGGTGCTAACATTAAGGCAAGTTGTAACTTATTATTCGCCCAAATAAATAATTCAGTGATTTTATTTTACCATATTGGTTTACTTCGGCCTAGTGACAAATTGTGCCGGCAAATGTAAATAAAACAAATATATCGCTACTACGTAGTAAATTTTAATTTTAAAAGTGTCAGCGGGTATAATAAACAACAAATTAATCTGCATAAACGTCAAATAAATACAGTAAAAAAAACTAACCTGAATCATTTTAAAACACTCTATATATATCAATATATATACATGTATCTATATATATCCAAATAGTGGGCCAAACGTTTCTGGCAAAAATCTTCGACTTTTCCACTCGAAGTTTATTTTTGTCGAAGCCAAAGTTGAAGGAAAAAAATATCTTTGATTCAACTTCGAATACTCGAAGCTTCGCACACCCCTAGGATGAATAACGCAGGTCCGCTATCTTTTAGAGATTTCTAAGACTTCCTTAGTTGGCACATTTCCAATCCAGTGGACTTTGTTCCATTCACGAAATTACCCCTATGATATGCCATATACCGAGAGCTTAAATGTTAACACATCAATAAAATTCATAAAAAAATTTTGTGTTCTAATACATTTTAAATAAACAATTTTAAAAAATTTGGGAAAATTCCACACAGCTAATTTCCTTTCAGTTCTACGGTTCACAGTCTCACAGTATTCGCAAACAGAAATGGATATTCTGATGGCCATACAAAGTCTTTCCTATCAGATAAATGCAAAAATCCCCGTAACAATGCACACAAACCTATTGTACACAAAAAGTTATTTTTTTATTTATTTAAAATACATTAGGTGTATGCCATAAGCAACTGCCCTAGACATGCTTGAGGAAAAGAGTAATTGTCTACAGCGTACGTGATCGCTGGCTGACTAAATAAAAAAGGTATGAAATATTGTTTCATAAACTAACAGTTATGATATCACTTAGATTACAGATTTTACTTGAATAGTTATAATAGCCAACATTTAAGAGTAAAAAACTGGCCTAGACATGCTTGAGGAAAAGAGTAATTGTCTACAGTGTACGTGACTGCTGGCTGGTTTGAAGCTGCCAGTCGTGATGACAGAGTGGCGAGTACCTGGCAGGCACACGGACACGGACTGCGCGGAGCGGCGCACCAGGCGGCAGTGGTAGCTGTGGGCGGCGTCCACCAGGGCCAGCTCGTCGGGGCTCTCCGCCTCGTAGATGGGGGCCAGCTCGCAGGGGGAGGGCGTGGCGGAGCGCGGGGCGTGTGGGGCCCCGGCCTGGCCCCACCGTCCCGCCAGCAGCGACGGCACGTTCAGCAGGCGCGGCCGCGGGGCGCCGCGCGGCCCCTTGGCGGAGGGGGGGGACTCCACGGGCGCCGGGGGAGGGGGAGACGGGGTCACCGAGCGGGACTCTGCCAGGGGCGAGTACTTGTCGATGCCCCTGGGCGGCGTGCGTGCCTGCGAGGAGCGCGCGCCGCTCGGGTTGGACACGCCGGGGGCCGACTCAATGACGCCACTCGCATTCATCTGCAACAGCCAGGCGCAGTCTGCCGTTCGCTTCGGCTCGAGACGGGCGACAATGGGACCACTTGAGCACCAACTTCACTCGTTCTCTAAGGCACATCACTCATGTGGGGGTCGTCTCCCCATACGAGCGATGCCTTAGTGCTTGCTGCCACCAATGTCTCTCATGAGACTTAGTCAACAGTGTGGCTTGCGTGCTACTTGCCTCGACGTAGCAGAAGCAGTGAAACCTCAAATGTAATTAAATCTCAAATACAAACCGTATAATCCAAAACAACGGTCTCAAATATAAAAGTGTATATTAGGACTGCAAGTATATTGAAACCATTTTGAAATACATATACATGATCTCAAATATGTAACAACTACAAGTACAAGTATAACATTGACCTGAAAATATGTACATACTTTTGAAACTAGGACCACTTCAAAATGTTTAAAAAAAAATCTAATTTAAGACCCCAAGAACAATTTGTGACAAAACCATATCCACCCGAATAAACTGCGCACAATTTTTTATAAAATGTGTTTGAAAAAGCATGGTGCACTGCTAATTCAAAACTTGACCACACCACATGGCAACACTGCGTAGCACAAGTTCCGTCAAGCTCCAAGGTTGGTTAACCTGCTGTTTCTTAATGAAAGAATGACATCTCGCACATAGTTTGTGAGTGGGTGTTTCTGTGAAAAAGATATTGCAATGATTACTAAAGAGTAACAGTTGTGATCATCATGGCGGTTGAAACACCAAAAAAATTATTGGGTGAAAAAAAAAACCTTGGAAAATGGGGAATCTTACTACAGGAAGAAAGCACAGCGTATTCATGAGAAATTGTATATGTGACTGGAAAAAAAAATGTTATAGAGTGGGTGATATCGGAATAAGAATAATATTTGAAAGATGAGAATTTATTGCATGTGCTTCTTCAGCAAATCATCAAATTATTTTGTATAAATCTTTAGTAACATAGCATTTATTTTGTTCGTGGCCTAAATGGTAATGGAGCTTCACTAAATAGGTAATGAAACACGTGCAGTCTGTAGCCATTTTATATCCAGGATTATTTATTTTTTCCTTTTCTCATGGTAAATGATTCTTCATATTCACAGGTTATCCAAAAATAAAATAGTTACTGCCTAATGCTAATATATTAAGAGATGTGTATTAACAATAAGTATTTTACTGGAAATATTGCTACATTTATAGGTACTTTAGTTTCAAAAATAGAGCGTTCTAAATAAAATAAAAAATACTGCAGACATCTGTATCATAAATGGTATTTGTTTTATTGAAAATATAAAGACAACTTATAACCTTACATAATTAAGCCAGAATAAACATTTCATAAAAACTTTAAAATATGGTTATCAGCTAAATATTAGAGGTGTGATGTATTTCAGGTATTGTGGTATAAGGTATAATGTATTTAGCATTTGTAATATATTTTTAGACTTGATAATTATAAGTTTCTATGAAATTAAATGTTTATTCATTGTTACATAAATAAAGAGTTTTTCAATCAATTAACCTTTATAGGGCCAACCTAGAGAGGGTGTATTTGAGTCAGTTAGGCGGGATGATAAATGCCACACTCCATGGAGTCTCTAGCACGTTATCTCCATGAAGCGCAGTCTTCTAGTCGTGATTGGAGAAACTATGATATCGAGCGGTAACCATAACATTATTAAAAAGATATTATTAAAATAAAGGTGTAATGCAGGTTCCCAGAGTGCTTTGAAGAATCTGTACCAGTTATTCCATGCCTAAAAATTATTTTGGAAACGTGTGTTTAAGCCCTTTTCACTCTTCTAAAAATACAGTTTAAAAACCAAATATGGAAACTTAACAGATCATCTGCCCTCAGAGTCTTAATTGCATTTTGTAAACAGACACCACTCGGATGTGTCGAGCAGTATTCAATCTAGTGGTTATTCGTTAAAAGATCTGCACACAGCATGTGTACGCAAGCAAGAGACAGCTACGCACCATGTCGTGGTGGGGGTGTCGCGCGGTCACCACGGTGTTGCACACGGCCAGTATGTGTACGCTAGCGAGAGACAGCTACGCACCATGTCATGGTGGGGGTGCCGCGCAGTCACCACGGTGTTGCACACGGCCAGTATGTGTACGCTAGCGAGAGACAGCTACGCACCATGTCGTGGTGGGGGTGTCGCGCGGTCACCACGGTGTTGCACACGGCCAGTATGTGTACGCTAGCGAGAGACAGCTACGCACCATGTCGTGGTGGGGGTGTCGCGCGGTCACCACGGTGTTGCACACGGCCAGTATGAGTACCCAAGCGAGAGACAGCTACGCACCATGTCGTGGTGGGGGTGCTGCGCGGTCACCACTGTGTTGCACACGGCCAGTATGTGTACGCTAGCGAGGGACAGCTACGCACCATGTCGTGGTGGGGGTGCCGCGCGGTCACCACTGTGTTGCACACGGCCAGTATGTGTACGCTAGCGAGGGACAGCTACGCACCATGTCGTGGTGGGGGTGCCGCGCGGTCACCACTGTGTTGCACACGGCCAGTATGTGTACGCTAGCGAGGGACAGCTACGCACCATGTCGTGGTGGGGGTGCCGCGCAGTCACCACGGTGTTGCACACGGCCAGTATGTGTACGCTAGCGAGAGACAGCTACGCACCATGTCGTGGTGGGGGTGCCGCGCGGTCACCACGGTGTTGCACACGGCCAGTATGTGTACGCTAGCGAGAGACAGCTACGCACCATGTCGTGGTGGGGGTGTCGCGCGGTCACCACGGTGTTGCACACGGCCAGTATGAGTACCCAAGCGAGAGACAGCTACGCACCATGTCGTGGTGGGGGTGCTGCGCGGTCACCACTGTGTTGCACACGGCCAGTATGTGTACGCTAGCGAGGGACAGCTACGCACCATGTCGTGGTGGGGGTGCCGCGCAGTCACCACGGTGTTGCACACGGCCAGTATGTGTACGCTAGCGAGAAACAGCTACGCACCATGTCGTGGTGGGGGTGCCGCGCGGTCACCACGGTGTTGCACACGGCCAGTATGAGTACGCTAGCGAGAGACAGCTACGCACCATGTCGTGGTGGGGGTGCCGCGCGGTCACCACGGTGTTGCACACGGCCAGTATGTGTACGCTAGCGAGGGACAGCTACGCACCATGTCGTGGTGGGGGTGCCGCGCGGTCACCACTGTGTTGCACACGGCCAGTATGTGTACGCTAGCGAGGGACAGCTACGCACCATGTCGTGGTGGGGGTGCCGCGCGGTCACCACTGTGTTGCACACGGCCAGTATGTGTACGCTAGCGAGGGACAGCTACGCACCATGTCGTGATGGGGGTGCCGCGCGGTCACCACGGTGTTGCACACGGCCAGTATGTGTACGCTAGCGAGAGACAGCTACGCACCATGTCGTGGTGGGGGTGCCGCGCGGTCACCACGGTGTTGCACACGGCCAGTATGAGTACGCTAGCGAGAGACAGCTACGCACCATGTCGTGGTGGGGGTGCCGCGCGGTCACCACGGTGTTGCACACGGCCAGTATGTGTACGCTAGCGAGGGACAGCTACGCACCATGTCGTGGTGGGGGTGCCGCGCGGTCACCACGGTGTTGCACACGGCCAGTATGTGTACGCTAGCGAGAGACAGCTACGCACCATGTCGTGGTGGGGGTGCCGCGCGGTCACCACGGTGTTGCACACGGCCAGTATGTGTACCCAAGCGAGAGACAGCTACGCACCATGTCGTGGTAGGGGTGCCGCGCGGTCACCACGGTGTTGCACACGGCCAGTATGTCTACGCAAGCGAGAGACAGCTACGCACCATGTCGTGGTGGGGGTGCCGCACGGTCACCACGGTGTTGCACACGGCCATTATGTGTACGCAAGCGAGAGACAGCTACGCACCATGTCGTGGTGGGGGTGCCGCGCGGTCACCACGGTGTTGCACACGGCCATTATGTGTACGCTAGCGAGAGACAGCTACGCACCATGTCGTGGTAGGGGTGCCGCGCAGTCACCACGGTGTTGCACACGGCCAGTATGTGTACGCTAGCGAGAGACAGCTACGCACCATGTCGTGGTAGGGGTGCCGCGCAGTCACCACGGTGTTGCACACGGCCAGTATGTGTACGCTAGCGAGAGACAGCTACGCACCATGTCGTGGTAGGGGTGCCGCGCAGTCACCACGGTGTTGCACACGGCCAGTATGTGTACGCAAGCGAGAGACAGCTACGCACCATGTCGTGGTGGGGGTGCCGCGCTGTCACCACGGTGTTGCACATGGCCAGTATGAGTACCCAAGCGAGAGACAGCTACGCACCATGTCGTGGTGGGGGTGCCGCGCGGTCACCACGGTGTTGCACACGGCCAGTATGTGTACGCAAGCGAGAGACAGCTATGCACCATGTCGTGGTGGGGGTGCCGCGCGGTCACCACGGTGTTGCACACGGCCAGTATGTGTACGCTAGCGAGAGACAGCTACGCACCATGTCGTGGTGGGGGTGCCGCGCAGTCACCGCGGTGTTGCACACGGCCAGTATGAGTACCCAAGCGAGAGACAGCTACGCACCATGTCGTGGTGGGGGTGCCGCGCAGTCACCACGGTGTTGCACACGGCCAGTATGTGTACGCAAGCAAGAGACAGCTACGCACCATGTCGTGGTGGGGGTGCCGCGCGGTCACCACAGTGTTGCACACGGCCAGGAGCAGCAGGAACTCTTGCAGGCGCTGGGGCTGGCAGTTGAACCTCAGCTCGCGCCGTGCACTCTTTTCCCCCGTCGTCTCCCCCAGCAGAGCCAGTTCCTCCTGCAGCCGTGTGTTCACCAGCAGCGGCACGGCCGCGCCGGGCCGCAGCGACAGCTTCTGCGCAGGCACACGTTCTCTGGCCACACGCACTTCACAACCACACTCCTGCCATGTCCCACAAGTACACAAGGACTGTCCCACGACCAATAACCTCATCCATTAAACAAGCTAACATGTGAAATTAGAGAAATTAGAAATATAACTATGGTATTCTCATACATTGGCATATAAAAAACAACTCTTTGACTACCAGCAATTTAAAACTATGCCTTAATAAAAGTACTACACTTGGAACAACTGCCTTGGCTTGCACCAACTTAAGGCTAAATTTGGGTTTCCAAATTTTTTTTTAAATTTTTTTTATTACTTTTATTTAACTGCTAAGTCTAGAATTTTAACTCAATACATCCCTTGCTTTAGTTGTTCTGTGACAACTATTTTCAACATATATTCACTGTGTCTAATGAAGTTGATATTCAAATTTGCTTAAGTCATCCTAATTATTTTCACGTGCATGATGTTTTACACCCATTTATTTATATTACAATAAGTGAATATCTGTTAAAACAAAAACAATTCAAGAGAGGTGAAGAATTAAGGTTTTATAAATAGTCCACTTAATGAGTATGCACCAATACTGTAGCTATAGTACTCATTCAAAAAGGCTGTTTCCAAACAGTTAATATCCTTATCAAGTACAACACACAAACAGTGGATCTGTAATAAAGGAAGGCATGTTTTCTAACCAATTCTGCCACTTGTTTCACCCAAAGTTCTGTAACCCACGTGAAAGGAGAACATAGCGCCATGTGCATGCTGTTACGTCCGCTCGTAACACACAACCTGGTACGCAACTTAATGCCAGGTATAGACGGCTTCATTGCCCTCATATTGTCACCTGCAAGTTTTCTGGCGGAGGATGGTTGTAGTCCACGCCCGCCACTGTGCACCTTCGGAAAATCATTTTGTTCTCCGTCAGCGTCCCGGTCTTGTCCGAGAACACGTACTGCACCTGCGGAAACATTCCGAACAAGTCACCAGACGCCCAGACCTCGCACGCCTCCGCATCAGCGACACAAACCCTCAGTGCAACAAGCCGTCTCTGGGACGGCACGCTCGTGTGCGCACCTCTCTGGCTACTGCGGAGCGCGAACGGCATGGCACGGCGCAAACACACACATCAGAGCACCCACTGCATGCCCAAACGGGAGCGAGTTGGCTATTAGACCCCCTAAATTCTCGCGGCCTGTCATCAACCATGTGACAGATCTCTCGCATGTGGAAACTGTTATTTAAAAACCATAATTGTTTACATTATTTATTCTTTTGATCTTTATCACAATAAAATAACTTAACTGCACCACTGCCAGGCTAAAAAAATATATATATCATAGAAGTTTTTATTATTGCAGAAAGCACACACAATAAATTAAACACAATTGAGTAATACATTCCAACATTTACAAGTATAATGTTACGTAAATATATTGGATACTTGTACTGAATCCAAGTGTGGATTTCTTTTGTTAAAAAAAGAGAGTAATTATTTTTACATGATGTTAGACATACATATGATTTCTAAACATCTTGGCTCTTGTAATAATTTGTTTTATGAGCTTTATTTGCCATAGCACTTCAATGTACATACTGTACTAACATGATGAGAAAGAGGATAAGAGGATTTGAACAACATGAATATTGAATATTAAAATAAAAGTAAATCTCTTACCATAAAAGCACTGATTATATAGAAATCAGGTACTTTATACACTGTGACTTATTTAATTGCAATAAAAGTTGAAGATTCTTCTTGACTTTTTACTGCAGTTAAGCCTCTATAACACAACCCTGAAGGGATCATATTTTTTCCATCTTGCAATAACACGGTTTGTATTAACCAAACTATTACAAAATTTAATCATAAATCTGACATAATGTTTATCAAATTCAAATAACGTTAAAACTTGCACACTATTTTATACTGCACCAAATGTACATTTTATTTATGAATTTAAAAATAAAAATGTAAGATAGCTATACCTGTGGCCCAAAAATCCTTTTCTCCTGTATCACACTTTAAAGAATTAAGAACATAGTAAAGGTTATCACCTACAAAAATACATAACCAAAGCAAAGCATCAGTATTATTTTAGTTGAAACTTCACCATGTTTCTCTAGATTACTATGGGATATTTTTATTAACCATCCTTTACTGCATGTAACTGTTTACCCTCAAAACCAAAACAAGATTGTATTACACAATAAGCAATCTTTTCTATTAAACAAAAAAAAACGAAAAGGCAGTCATGGGGAATGCCAACAAAAGTGAAAACTTAAAACTTTGTTTTTAAATGTGTAACATGACATCATTTCTAAGTCACATGTACGCAAGAAAATGATTCTGGTATTATATCACTAGAATTTCGGCGACGCGAACTCATAAGATTTTACCCGTCCAAAAAAGAGTCGAGTATATACAATGTATTAGTACACATGTGCACAGGCTGGTTCGCGTCACCAGTCTGGCGCAACACGTCACTAGCATGTCGGTGACGCGAACCCATAAGTTTTGCCCCTACTAAAAATCGCTCAACGCAGTTTAATAAGTTTTCTCTTCAAAAATTATTCAGCACTGTAACTCCTACATAATTCCTAGGGACTGTGAAAATAAATGTAATAACGAAGAGTTTCGTATTAGCAGGGTTCTTATTGACGAGGTTTCACTGCACAGTGTACAAGTGTACAGTGCTGTGCATCAGACGAAGAGACACTGGAGCGCACCTGGCCCAACTCCTCGGGGATGTTGAGCGCGCGGCACTCGACGCGCTTGTTGGTATCTGTGTCAAACAGGTTCACGTCATTGTGGATGTGGTACACCTGGATCAGCTTGGCCATCTCAATGGTGACGTACAGCGACAAAGGTATCATCACCTGTGAGCAACAGACATCACCCTTGTTTCCTTGCACATTCTCATTTCCTTCCGAGATTTACAGCTCCATCCACTCATCCCTCTACAACCTCAAGGCTATTCTTGTAGTAAACTTGTAACTATGGCTAGCCATTATTTCAAATTTCACTCCCGATCTTGCCACCAGCTGCTATCTACAAGCGGTGAAAACTCACCCGTGTTCATAATTATCACTTGTGTGACCTTTCACAGCTTGCAAGTAACATTTAGTATCAGTTGACAAAGTTTAGAACAAAACATAAAATGCAAGGAATAAACTGTAATAAATTTCCAGGAATATCACATAAATAATATGTGGTAATGACAACAACATAGAGTGACAGAGTTTTAAAGTATTTTGCATGTTAACTTTTAGAGAATGAATTAATGAATTTGAGTTGTACTGGTTGTCGAAACAGAGGTGGTCAGAGACGGTTGAGCGTGAGACAGTGAGATGCTGCGACGTAGCAGTGACAGAATGCATCGCGGGGGAAACAGGAAAGCCATTCCACAATGCATCCAATAACAAAGAATGTGGGTTGACCCTGTAGAGAAATGAGCCCTAATCACCTTGCTGGACCCAGTTGCAGTATTTTAAGGGAGAAAAAAAAACCAGAGTACTTTACAATTTACAAATAATAGAGACAGTCTCCGAGAAATTTTTGTTGAAGTCAGGTGGGATTCTGTTTAAAACATAGTAATGGCAACTCTAGCGTGGCCAAAGAAAGTGGATGTTGTGAGATCATGCACACTGTTCAGCAAACTAACAATTACAAGGTTTAGCCAGCAAATTTTTGATTCTGATAATTTACCTTACTTTGCTCAACATATTTCAAAAATAAAAGAATGAGGTTTGAGTTCAGCAGGGAACAGAGCCTAAGGCAGAGACAGACAGTGGATGACGGACTTGGAATCCTAACTTTGGCATTCACATTCCACAGCCCTTTAAAAAACAATAGAGTTCTTTACCCAAATGGGTTACAATACACACATCATCTATACTCTATGAGGCCAGTTAATAATCGATTAAAAAACTTATAAAATAATAGCTCATTTGTTTAAAACCCATTTCCGATTTGCACAATAGCTAATTGTTTCGAGGAATAGGTCAGTTCTGCCGAAACCCAACAATTTTTTATTCATTTTTTCTTGTTGTATTGTCGAGCTTTAGGCATTATTTATGATTTTGAGTGGACGTAAACACTGCACTTGGATTGATAAAAATATCGTCAATTTCTTACTTCATTACTCAAACATTTTTTTTATTAAAAAATTAATAATATTTTTACCATTACAATATTTAATCACTTAGTTACACCTTAAAATCCAAATTTTTCCGGGGGAGGACCCCCAGACTAATGGGGAGGGGGACCATGCTTCTAAATTACTCCCCCCCCCCCCCATACACAAATCCTGGCTACGCCACCGACCTGCAGGATGATGACAAAGGTCCAGAAGATGAGCATGCCCTCGTACACGGGGTCCGTGGCGTAGGGCACGAACGGCACGTCCTGGTAGGACGAAAGCCACAGCTTGCAGCCCACCGCGCCGATGATGCACAGCACGAAGAGGATGAGCACGCACCACACCACGTCCAGGTTCATCATGCGCTCGAGGTGGGAGCGCTTGTAGCGCGGCCCGCCGTTGTTCAGCATCGCCTTCGTCTCGTGGCCTGGAAGCACACCGTTCCCGTGTTCCCACTCGACCGTGGCACTTGCTTCGTGCCACTTCACTCACTCAAACCGTCCCTCTTAAGGCCCCCGCCTACCCGGGCACACACACGGTGTGCAGAGCTTGAAGGAAAACAATGCGATTTCAAAACTACTCAAGATATCATAGTGGGGTCTGCTTACGAAAAGCATTTAAGAGCTCGCTGAGGGCCGAAAAGTACTTTTGATTTCGGATTAAGTTGTTAAACTGTATTTTCAGAAGAGTTGAAATGGCTAAAACGCATGTTTTCAGAGTAATTTTTAGGCGTAAAACAACCGGTACAGATTCTTGAAAGCACTTGAGGGACTTGAATTACACCTTTATCTTCATTTCTCGGCCATGTAATGATACGGTCGCCGCTCATACGCACGACGAGAAGACTGCGCGCCAGTCCAGAGGAGACACCGCGCTAGAAGCACCAGCGAGCGTTGTGCTTATCATCCCGCCTCACCGACACACATACACCCCTGACGAGGCGGGGCCCTTAAGTTAGCTGGAATTTTGAAGGTCCAATTTTCGGTCAGAGCTTTTAGTCATTACCTTCTTTGACACATATAAAAGAATAATATTGATGCACAGTCAACAAAGAACAAAACTTGGTACATGTGCGTGTTTCACAGGACCGGATGGAATAATTAAGGTAGACGGAAAAGGAATGATGGTGTGGAAGGGGAAAGAAAAATGATTAAAAAAAAAGAGGGTATAGGGAAATGTAGAATTCTAGAGAAAAATATAAAATAATAAAAAAATTTTATTGTATATCTGAAAGTTTCGCCAACAGTAAAGTCATTGTATTGGGACAGTTGATATGCAAGTCAGGAATATTGTGTCCTATAGTAAAAAAAATTTTTCAGCATTCACCTGGAGTTATTTTAAAAAAAAAAATCCTGGAAAAACTGAAATGAGACGGACGTACCGGCGTACACGACGATGCCCTCCACGAAGTCCGTGTTCTTGACGACGCACTCGCGCAGCAGTAGGTGCTCCGTGCCCAGCGCCACGCGCGCGCCGTCCGGGTGCACGATGGCGCCGTGGAAGCGGTAGATCTTGGTGGTGGGCAGGTCCACCTCCACCACGGACCGGAACCTGCTGGGCTCGAACACGTCTTGCTGCGACACACAACACAGCGCCTGCTGCAAGGGAGCACGCTCGCGCCAACAGGTTGCACGATGGCCTCGCGGACTCGGTGGATCTCGACGCAGATAATTAATACAGCTTTATTTACAGAACATGCAAGAATAAGTATTCTTTGATTTTGAAGTAGCTTGGCTTCTGGGTTGTAGCCGTGTCCTTGGCAAACAATTCACCGACGTTTTGGTCGACATTGCAGTCGCCATCATCAGGGAGCAGTTACCTACTACAACCTAGAAGCCAAGCTACTTCAGACAATGGCCGTGAACATTATTAGTCTTTGATTTTGTTTTGATGAAGTGGCTCTTCAACATTTAAGACACAATGGAAACATCCTGTACAACAGCTGCCACTAGGGATAATGATAGAAGTCCGGACGTCTCCTAGATCCTTCTGGCAGGCAGAAAAACTTCACCCTTCCTTAAACTATTAGAACCAGGCTTGCATCTCCACTTTATGATTTCTTTGTGGTTAAAGTCGTGTTTTTTCATATGGGAATTTATCAACATTCCTACAGCAAGTCTAACGTTACTGCAGTTGAAAAACCAAACATAATTATTGTCATGCTTGCTGTAGCACATCAATGGGAATATCATGGAACATTTATTCTGTACAAACACACGTAGTTCAGTACTATCTCTCGGGGTAGGAGTAGCCGATGTGGGTGGGATAATTAAGGTAGACGGAAAAGGAAAGATGGTGTGGAAGGGGAACGAAAAATGATACAAAAAAAGAAGGGAAAGGTAGAATGCTGGAGAAATATATAAAATAATAAAAAAAAATTATTATATATCTGAAAGTCTAGTCAACAATAAAGTCATTGTATTGCAGTTGATAAGCAAGTTAGGAATATTTTGTCCTATAGTAAAAAAATTTACAGCACTCTCCTGGAGTTATTAAAAAAACATCAAGGAAAGCTGAAATGAGATGGCAGTGTCTTGCCTCTTCACCACCTGGTTAGGAAATTATGGTGGAAGTGCTGATGTTGAGGTTGTCAAGGGTGGTTCTTAGATGTGAGGGTGCTGTTGGGGGGGCAGTGGGGTCAGGGCAGTGTTGGTATTGATGGTTCTGGTAGTGGTGGTGGTGGTGGTGGTGGTGGTGGTGGTGGTGGTGGTGGTGGTGGTGGTGGTGGTGGTGGTGGTGGTGGTGATGGTGGTGGTGGTGGTGGTGGTAATGGTGGTAATGGTGGTAGTGGTGGTGGTGGTAATGGTGGTGGTGGTGGTAATGGTGGTAGTGGTGGTGGTGGTAATGGTGGTAGTGGTGGTAATGGTGGTGGTGGTGGTGGTGGTAATGGTGGTAGTGGTGGTGGTGGTAATGGTTGTGGTGGTGGTAATGGTGGTAGTGGTGGTGGTGGTAATGGTGGTAGTGGTGGTGGTGGTAATGGTGGTAGTGGTGGTGGTGGTGGTAATGGTGGTAGTGGTGGTGGTGGTAATGGTGGTAGTGGTGGTGGTGGTAATGGTGGTAGTGGTGGTGGTGGTAATGGTGGTAGTGGTGGTGGTGGTAATGGTGGTAGTGGTGGTGGTGGTGGTGGTGGTGGTGGTGGTAATGGTGGTAGTGGTGGTGGTGGTAATGGTGGTAGTGGTGGTGGTGGTGGTAATGGTGGTAGTGGTGGTGGTGGTAATGGTGGTAGTGGTGGTGGTGGTGGTGGTGGTGGTGGTAATGGTGGTAATGGTGGTGGTGGTGGTAATGGTGGTAGTGGTGGTGGTGGTAATGGTGGTAGTGGTGGTGGTGGTAATGGTGGTAATGGTGGTAGTGGTGGTGGTGGTGGTGGTGGTAATGGTGGTAGTGGTGGTGGTGGTAATGGTGGTAGTGGTGGTGGTGGTAATGGTGGTGGTGGTGGTAATGGTGGTAGTGGTGGTGGTGGTGGTGTCGGTAATGGTGGTAGTGGTGGTGGTGGTGGTGGTGGTGGTGGTGGTGGTGGTGGTGGTGGTGGTGGTGGTGGTAATGGTGGTAGTGGTGGTGGTGGTGGTGGTGGTGGTGGTGGTAATGGTGGTAGTGGTGGTGGTGGTAATGGTGGTAATGGTGGTGGTGGTGGTAATGGTGGTAGTGGTGGTGGTGGTAATGGTGGTAGTGGTGGTGGTGGTAATGGTGGTAGTGGTGGTGGTGGTGGTGGTAATGGTGGTAGTGGTGGTGGTGGTAATGGTGGTAGTGGTGGTGGTGGTAATGGTGGTAGTGGTGGTGGTGGTGGTAATGGTGGTAGTGGTGGTGGTGGTGGTGGTGGTGGTGGTAATGGTGGTAATGGTGGTAGTGGTGGTGGTGGTAATGGTGGTGGTGGTGGTAATGGTGGTAGTGGTGGTGGTGGTAATGGTGGTAGTGGTGGTGGTGGTGGTGGTAATGGTGGTAGTGGTGGTGGTAATGGTGGTGGTGGTGGTAATGGTGGTAGTGGTGGTGGTGGTAATGATGGTAGTGGTGGTGGTGGTGGTGGTGGTAATGGTGGTAGTGGTGGTGGTGGTAATGGTGGTGGTGGTGGTAATGGTGGTAGTGGTGGTGGTGGTAATGGTGGTGGTGGTGGTAATGGTGGTAGTGGTGGTGGTGGTAATGATGGTAATGGTGGTGGTAATGCTGGTAATGGTGGTAGTGGTGATGGTAATGGTGGTGGTGGTGGTAATTGTGGTGGTGGTGGTAATGGTGGTGGTGGTGGTAATGGTAGTAGTGGTGGTAGTGGTGGTAATGGTGGTAGTGGTGATGGTAATGATGGTAATGTTGACGGTAATGCTGGTAATGGTGGTGGTGGTGGTGGTGGTGGTAGTGGTGGTGGTGGTGGTGGTAGTGGTGGTGGTGGTGGTAGTGGTGGTGGTGGTGGTGGTGGTGGTGGTGGTAGTGGTGGTAATGGTGGTAGTGGTGGTAATGGTGGTGGTGGTAATGGTGGTGGTGGTAATGGTGGTAGTGGTGGTGGTGATAATGATGGTAATGGTGGAGGTAATGCTGGTAATGGTGGTGGTGGTGGTAGTGGTGGTGGTAATGGTGGTGGTGGTAATTGTGGTGGTGGTGGTAATGGTGGTGGTGGTGGTAATGGTAGTAGTGGTGGTAATGGTGGTGGTGGTGGTAATGGTAGTAGTGGTGGTAGTGGTGGTAATGGTGGTAGTGGTGGTGGTGGTAATGATGGTAATGGTGACGGTAATGCTGGTAATGGTGGTGGTGGAGGTGGTGGTGGTGGTGGTGGTGGTAGTGGTGGTGGTGGTGGTGGTGGTGGTAATGGTGGTAGTGGTGATAATGGTGGTGGTGGTGGTAATGGTGGTGGTGGTAATGGTGGTAGTGGTGGTGGTGGTAATGGTGGTAGTGGTGGTGGTGGTAATGGTGGTAGTGGTGGTGGTGGTAATGGTGGTGGTGGTGGTAATGGTGGTAGTGGTGGTGGTAATGGTGGTGGTGGTGGTAATGGTGGTAGTGGTGGTGGTGATAATGATGGTAATGGTGGTGGTAATGCTGGTAATGGTGGTGGTGGTGGTAGTGGTGGTGGTAATGGTGGTGGTGGTGGTAATTGTGGTGGTGGTGGTAATGGTGGTGGTAATGGTGGTAATGGTAGTAGTGGTGGTGGTAATGTTGGTGGTGGTAATGGTGTTGGAGGTGGTAATGGTGGTGGAGGTGGTGGTGGTAGTAGTGGTAGTGGTGGTAATGGTGGTAGTGGTGGTGGTGGTGGTGGTGGTAATGGTGGTAGTGGTGGTGGTGATAATGATGGTAATGGTGGTGGTAATGCTGGTAATGGTGGTGGTGGTGGTAGTGGTGGTGGTAATGGTGATGGTGGTGGTGGTAATTGTGGTGGTGGTAATGGTGGTGGTGGTGGTAATGGTAGTACTGGTGGTGGTAATGGTAGTACTGGTGGTGGTAATGGTGGTAGTGGTGGTGGTAATGGTGGTAATGGTGGTAGTGGTAATGGTGGTAATGGTGGTGGTATTGGTGGTGGTGGTGATATTGTTTGGGATGGTGAAGGTGTTTGGCCGGGCAGACACCGAGAAGGAGGAACGGGGAGACACCTTGTGCACGAAGCCGGGCGGCACCTGGCGCTGCTTCAGGTTGGACTCTCCGTCCAGGTTGCAGGTGTCGATGTAGCACAAGCCGTGCGGGTCGCTGGATCGCAGCAGCAGCACGTCCGCAGGGATGAACTCGTTGTTGGAGAGGTGTATGAGGTCGCCCACCTTCACGTCCTTCCAGAACACCTTCTGGTAGCGCTCCGTGACACTGCAACACCGCCACAGTGTTGCTTACTGCTCCTCAGCTCCTCACACCAGGCTCCACACATTAACAGTGGTTCAGACAAATATCCTAACTCTTTATACCACCCAGTTAAATAAGTAAAAAATTACAAGTCCGAATATGTGTGTTATTTTTAAAATACATTATTTAATTATCAGTCTGGTAAATGACTTAATGGCCGTGCGGTTAAAGTAAAAAAGGGGGTTGTCTCCAAAGTCGGTTTACGGACGATAATTTTACGTGATAACGTGAGTGGAGGAGAGATAGATGCGTCACAAGCCGATCGTGCCTCTCTATCGCTTGTTCCGCGCTCTCGCTTGCACGCTCGGCTCAGGCGGAACGTGACAATGAGTCATGCTTTTTCGTGCGTGCAGCCGGCGTTCATCGATTTATAAGACGTTGTCACGTCAAAAAAACGGGAGGAATTAAATATTTTAAACTGATATTTCAAACAACACCTACCTGCGAAAGTCTGCAATCTTATTCAAACTAACAAATGTTTCATACTATTTTGTCCATGTCAGCAGCAAGAAAGCAAGCTACAGCATTCTAATGTAAGCCTGCACTAACGTCTTCAATAATGGGCTCATCAAGATGTTGGAGCGAAATTCCTCGTAGCGTGACATTCTTGAAGGTTGCAATAGGGCCCTTTCCACAACCACAGGTCCGACAGACTTTCGGCAACACCTGTCCCCATGTTCAAGCGACGGACACCAGAGAGCGACAGTGAACCCAGTGCACGATGGCCTTGTCAGCCAGGAGGCAGTGCACCACGGTGTCTCCCAGAGCTGGGCCCACACCACTGCTCCCAGATGCCGAGGTCCCACACATGGACACCAGGAGATATAGAGGGCAATGCTGTGATGCTCTGGTCCCTGGCCTTGTCAGCCAGGAGGCAGTGCACCACGGTGTCTACCAGAGCTGGGCCCACACACGGACAGCCAACTAGCACGAGTCACAGCACCCTCGCCGGACACCTGTCGTGCGCTGCGAAGGATTGCGCCGAACACCAGTCGATTGCAACAGTGGCTTTATATGGTTAACGTAACTGCATCATTGTTTATTTTTACTCAAAACCATTCACTATAATATTTAACGAATTAAAGAAAAACTCTATGTGCCTGATGATGGGAGGTAATGACAGTTTCCGAAACGTCGCAACTGTTTTGTCTTAGGAAGCCTCTGTGTTCAACTGTGTTGTCGTCGTTGTTTTGTCTAGAATATCAGTTTTGTATCATCGTTGAGTTCGCCTGTTATTCACTGTTTTTTCCAAGGTCGTTTTTTGGTCTGTAACTACTGTATTTTTTGCAACTGACTCATCGTCGTCAGCTCACTATGTTCGTCTGCGTTGCGACATTTTTCTGAATAATTCCTTCCACGAAATTCTCTGTGTTGTCTAAGCAAATTTTTTACTTTGGTTGGCTTTGGCATGTTTTATATGTTTGTGTATTCATCTCTTTGTCCGCTTGGATGTTTCTCTATTGCATGCAGTGTCAATCAGCAATGGCTAATGTCCAATTTTAAGAGTATTGTAGAAGGTTTGACCTCTAGTAGTATTGTGATGTGGCCGAGAGAATGTGAAGGCGACCCGACCGGACGCTACTATTTCCGGCGGTGTTATCAGCTGGCCGCAGCCCGGCCACGAGGCTGTGTGCATGTCCAGCCACTCTCCTGCACCACGACTGACACCGCCTCTTGTCCCCGTGTCAGGAGGTTGTTGAAGCCGTCTCCTCGCTTTATCGGCGCAACTGAGATCAATAAATGGTATTAAACCTCGTCCACGCCAACTTCAAGGCCGTGCTTGAAAGCGATCGGAACATTTTACACGCTGACTCCTGTTCGAAATTTTTCCCTCGCGTTCCAACCAGGAAATTTGTAATCCAGGAAGCTTTGAACACAAGGCACGCTCTGTTTAAGTGAATCCAAGAGAACGTTAAATTATATTTCTTATGAAACACGACTCCCGTAGAGGGTAGAAGGAAGAGGTTTGTCTCGATTGCTGTGTGGCTTAAGGGGTGTAAGAGGTTTGTCTGTGATTGCCCTGTGGTTTAATCTGCAGTGCTACTTGTTTAACGGCAGATTATTGGAAAAATAGATGTGTCATGATTTTTTTATTAATACTCGGAAGACGCGCCCGGCTATCAGGGTCAGCAATGACCCGAGGCGAGTGCAGTGGTGGCTAGCGGACACGCCACACACGCCAGACACGCCAGACACGGCAGGGACGAGCGACAGTCGATATTGGACGTATCGAGCCGCGGCCGCACGCACATGCTGACCCGTGGCCACGCACAACCCTGGCCTCGTCGCCCGAGGCTCGGCTCCTAGACAACCAGCTGGCCGGACAAGACATCGCCGGCGACATGGGCCAGCTGTCGGCAGTCCTCGATCCACCCAGATCTGTTTCTCTGCCGTGCATTCCCGCTAATCAACACTTCGACTTGGTGCCCTCACTCGATAAGACGTGGACAGTAGCGGATCCAGAGGGGGGGCTAAGGGGCTCAAGCCCCCTCCAAAAGCATCTGGGTCCACTATTGTTTTAGTGTTTGCCTTGATAAAGCCTAGCCTCAGCTGAGTAAAGCCCCTCCCAAACTGAAATCCTGGGTCCGCCACTGGACGTGGAGTATAGTTGATCACCATTCCTCAATAGTGGTAACTGAAATGGGGCGGCTCCACAGGCGATAAGACATGGAATATAGTTGATGATCGTTATTCAAAAACGCTAACTCGTGTCGCCACTCGCTCAGCTCCGGCGAGCAGTCCACTCGTGTCGCCACTCGCTCAGCTCCGGCGAGCAGTCCACTCGTGTCGCCACTCGCTCAGCTCCGGCGAGCAGTCCACTCGTGTCGCCACTCGCTCAGCTCCGGCGAGCCGTCCACTCGTGTCGCCACTCGCTCAGCTCCGGCGAGCCGTCCACTCGTGTCGCCACTCGCTCAGCTCCGTGCGAGCCGTCCACTCGTGTCGCCACTCGCTCAGCTCCGTGCGAGCAGTCCACTCGTGTCGCCACTCGCTCAGCTCCGTGCGAGCCGTCCACTCGTGTCGCCACTCGCTCAGCTCCGTGCGAGCCGTCCACTCGTGTCGCCACTCGCTCAGCTCCGGCGAGCCGTCCACTCGTGTCGCCACTCGCTCAGCTCCGTGCGAGCAGTCCACTCGTGTCGCCACTCGCTCAGCTCCGTGCGAGCAGTCCACTCGTGTCGCCACTCGCTCAGCTCCGTGCGAGCCGTCCACTCGTGTCGCCACTCGCTCAGCTCCGTGCGAGCAGTCCACTCGTGTCGCCACTCGCTCAGCTCCGTGCGAGCCGTCCACTCGTGTCGCCACTCGCTCAGCTCCGTGCGAGCAGTCCACTCGTGTCGCCACTCGCTCAGCTCCGTGCGAGCCGTCCACTCGTGTCGCCACTCGCTCAGCTCCGTGCGAGCAGTCCACTCGTGTCGCCACTCGCTCAGCTCCGTGCGAGCCGTCCACTCGTGTCGCCACTCGCTCAGCTCCGTGCGAGCAGTCCACTCGTGTCGCCACTCGCTCAGCTCCGTGCGAGCCGTCCACTCGTGTCGCCACTCGCTCAGCTCCGTGCGAGCCGTCCACTCGTGTCGCCACTCGCTCAGCTCCGTGCGAGCAGTCCACTCGTGTCGCCACTCGCTCAGCTCCGTGCGAGCCGTCCACTCGTGTCGCCACTCGCTCAGCTCCGTGCGAGCAGTCCACTCGTGTCGCCACTCGCTCAGCTCCGTGCGAGCAGTCCACTCGTGTCGCCACTCGCTCAGCTCCGTGCGAGCAGTCCACTCGTGTCGCCACTCGCTCAGCTCCGTGCGAGCCGTCCACTCGTGTCGCCACTCGCTCAGCTCCGTGCGAGCCGTCCACACGTGTCGCCACTCGCTCAGCTCCGTGCGAGCCGTCCACTCGTGTCGCCACTCGCTCAGCTCCGTGCGAGCAGTCCACTCGTGTCGCCACTCGCTCAGCTCCGTGCGAGCCGTCCACTCGTGTCGCCACTCGCTCAGCTTCGTGCGAGCAGTCCACTCGTGTCGCCACTCGCTCAGCTCCGTGCGAGCCGTCCACTCGTGTCGCCACTCGCTCAGCTCCGTGCGAGCCGTCCACTCGTGTCGCCACTCGCTCAGCTCCGGCGAGCAGTCCACTCGTGTCGCCACTCGCTCAGCTCCGGCGAGCCGTCCACTCGTGTCGCCACTCGCTCAGCTCCGTGCGAGCCGTCCACTCGCGTCGCCACTCGCTCAGCTCCGGCGAGCCGTCCACTCGTGTCACCACTCGCTCAGCTCCGGCAAACAGTCCACTCGTGTCGCCACTCGCTCAGCTCCGGCGAGCCGTCCACTCGTGTCGCCACTCGCTCAGCCCCGTGCGAGCAGTCCACTCGTGTCGCCACTCGCTCAGCTCCGGCGAGCAGTCCACTCGTGTCGCCACTCGCTCAGCTCCGGCGAGCCGTCCACTCGTGTCGCCACTCGCTCAGCTCCGGCGAGCCGTCCACTCGCGTCGCCACTCGCTCAGCTCCGGCGAGCCGTCCACTCGCGTCACCACTCGCTCAGCTCCGTGCGAGCAGTCCACTCGTGTCGCCACTCGCTCAGCTCCGGCGAGCAGTCCACTCGTGTCGCCACTCGCTCAGCTCCGGCGAGCCGTCCACTCGCGTCACCACTCGCTCAGCTCCGTGCGAGCAGTCCACTCGTGTCGCCACTCGCTCAGCTCCGGCGAGCCGTCCACTCGTGTCGCCACTCGCTCAGCCCCGTGCGAGCAGTCCACTCGTGTCGCCACTCGCTCAGCTCCGGCGAGCAGTCCACTCGTGTCGCCACTCGCTCAGCTCCGGCGAGCCGTCCACTCGCGTCGCCACTCGCTCAGCTCCGGCGAGCCGTCCACTCGTGTCGCCACTCGCTCAGCTCCGTGCGAGCCGTCCACTCGCGTCGCCACTCGCTTGCTATTTTTGCTTCATTGGTCGTGAAAGTTCGGCGAAAATTCCGAATCAAATATATATTCCGATACAAAGATAGAGATTTCAAATACGCGTACATACATAATTAGAAATTAATCAATTTTTACTTCTTGCAGCACGGAAGACTGATTATTCTTTTTAATAGCGAACTGTATCTTTTAAAGTATATGGAGTGTAACTGAACCTTACATAGAGTATAATAAAAAATATTAAAAATATTTTTTATGGCGTGCCAAAATGGCATTTGCAAAACAAATATTTTTGTATGATTAAAAGTAATTTTATCCAGCAAACTTTATGATTGGATAGTGAGATATAATTAATTTTTTTCTCCTTCTTAGTGGGAAGGTTAGTAAAAAAATATATTTCTGTAGCAATCAGTTAGGTTAAAAGTTAATAAGAATTTAACTGTGAAAATAAATAATATCAATTTTTCGACCATTATTTACTGAAAACTTTATATACAGATAAATATATTGTTTATCGTAAATGAGAGCCAAATAATTTCATGTTGCGTTAATAAATTTAAAAATAGGTATTTCCAATGGAAGGTATTCGTTTAATCAAACAATAACACATGATTGAAATGTATGTGATGTTTGTTTATTCAAAATTGAACATGTTAATTAACACCAACTAACTATATTTATAGATACATACCCGAGTGTTTTATAACAATGTTACGATTTAATGATGTATGGAGAACTGGGTTCATAAGGGATAGCCCAACTATGTTTATTTTTCCATAGTTTTATTAATTACGATATTTACATTGCTAATAATTAATCTTACTTAAAAATGCCTAATCACGCGGAGGCCGGCGTCCCTGCTCACGTAGTCTGCGGGGGCCTTCCAGAACTGACGAGAGCAGCTGGGGCGAGTCGCGTCATCCCACGCCGACCCGACGCCCGAAGCGTCGAGAATAGCGTCGCTCGCTCACGCCACGGCCCGCAGAATTCCCAAGGCCGCTCAGCGATAGATAACAGCAGGAGGCAGGATAATGCGCGGGTGGAGGAGGGGGAGGGGGGTAGCGACGACCCTAGTAATCCGGCCAGGCGCGCGTGGCATGCCTTACGTCAGCGGGCCGCACGCGTCTGTTCAGGGCCGCCAGCCAGCACCGGACCTGGCATCGCGGTCTGGTCTCTCGCCTTAGTAACATTAACCTCACTTTGAAACCATGAAGGAGCATCGTTCGAGAAACCTCCACTGCGCATTTGCGGAGCACGCCGGACCGAGAACACACAGGACGAGTGTGAGGGAACAGCTGCATCTATTTATGTTTGATGCTTGACTTTTAAAGCACGTTACACATGCTTACATTATCCACCTATGGTAGCTAAGAGAAACATATCCTCCGATAACAAAAACTGAACAAAATATTCTGAAAAGCCTCAAATCACTTTTTTCCAGAAGTTACAACATGGTAATGACCAAAATAGGTAGGATTTCTTCAAAATATATCTATCGTGAAGGTACTGTTGAAGATACACAGTCGCAGAGCTGAGATTTATATCTGTATATAGTTGGAGTGACTTGGTTAATCTAAGTAAAAATATAGGTTTCCCTGTGGATGAAAAAGACAGAAATGGCAAGTAAGTAAATGCCTCCACAAATGTCTATATTCCCTACTGAAAACGCTGTCAGAAGAGAGACTACACTCCCATAAATGTTAGCACGGCCCAGAGCGGAACCGTGGGCGAGCACAGACAATCATCTAGACAGCAACGAGCACCGCACGCCCCGGAACAAACCCAGAAACCGGACTGTTCAAACATGGCACGTTTCAGTCAACACGGACTCTGCACTTGTTTGTGCCGCTCCGTGTCTCGGGACCGTGCCCCTCACGCGCGGAGCGACACACGCCGGTCACAAGCACGAGGGGCGATGCTGTGCTCAGTCTATGATGGCGCGATGCACACACCTCACAGACACAACTTGTGAAAACTAAACTCAACATACCATACGGGATGCATCTGCATTCATACATGTGCATATGAACATACGCATCATGTTCAACAAAATTATCTTAAGGTCAACAGAACAGTTCACATAAATAGGCTGTGATGTCCTTAACTTTCACTATTTCTCAGGGGAAGGCTTGCTAACCTTGAATGTGTCTTGGTTGGCAACAGTGGGTTAGAGCGATTCAGCCCTGTACAAATTGCACCTTCATTCCTCGAGAAGACTTGCAGTTGTGTTAAATTTCATTTAATTTGAAAACAATGAATAAAAGATATAGGCTATAGAGATATTGGTTAAAATAATTTAAGGAAAAAATATTTATTGGCAAGTATGTGTGCAACAACAAACAAATGATGACAATCAACCATAATTTGAGTTTTCCTAACCTTATAACATTTTTTTATTTAGTTTTTCTATCTTCATAGCTATTTGTATCCCCAACACACACAGAGAAAATTCATAGACTTCTATAATGATTTTTATGCTATTAGTGTAAGGAAAGGCACAATTAAGTATCTGTTTTAAATTCATTTACGTACCTGGAGTATTGCAAAACTCGAAGAAAGACATATCCACACTTAGAGTAACTACTTTCTTCTTAAACAGTTTCATCTTTGACTTGAACGATAAAGTTCTATGCCGATTCGTTATTGCTTTTTTGATGGAATTTTATGGTAGCTATTTTTATATAATTTTTTTTTTTTTACATTTACAACCTAAACTGAATATTTTTTTTTAATGTTGCATGGTACTTATCAACCATAACTGAACTTTGTAAATAACTAACGTGATCAGTAACTTAATACACATTACGTAGAATATATGAGAAAGAAACAATGTTTTATATATTTCTTTAAACAATGCTGTAATCATGGATTAGAAGCCTTTGTTTTGTGGCAAGCTTCGTTAAACATAATTATCTTGACGTATGAGTGGAGATTATGGCTGAGGCTAATTATTGCTTTCTATGCTCCTACATGTTTAAGTGCATTGCTGTAAGGGTACAGGGTGTATTGATCAAACATGGCCGCCACATTTGTGGAGACAGTTCAGGAAGCAATTATCAGTACACACGCCAACTTAACTAGTATCTTAAGATACACTGTAAATTTATGTTGTACATGATTTGTTTGGTATATAAATGCAAATGTGAATGTGTACCTCAGTGTACATAATTATTAACTAAAAGTGCAGTTCGAGCACAATATCATTTTTCAATGGAAAATAAGCTGGTTGTTGGTTATCGCCAAAATAATTACCTATGTAATTTTTTATACTATATAAATATATTATATACAATATATATTTTGTAATATTTCGGTTTCTAAAGTCTTTGTTTTAAACCTTTTACTGCCCTATTTATGGATTCAAGATTTCGACCTAAG
Organism: Bacillus rossius redtenbacheri; assembly: GCF_032445375.1. NCBI lineage: Eukaryota > Metazoa > Arthropoda > Insecta > Phasmatodea > Bacillidae > Bacillus > Bacillus rossius. Next base: position 29,657,176 of record NC_086345.1, read on the forward strand.
CATTGACAGTGAGATGTAAGAGACTTTCAAAACATATTTTGCTTACAATATTTGCTTCGAACATTCTTAGAGCCAACCATTGGACATAAACAAATTCGAGTGTAACTATAATTCAACACAGTTTGACAGGTAAGTTTGATAGTGTGAGAGACAGACTTGGAAATAGATTTTTTCTTATAACAAATAAACTCTTAAGTAATAATAGATTGCCAGAATAAAAGTAATACAGGAGGAAACTTCCTAAACAAATTCTTGACTCGCGGAATTCTAGCTAGATTATTTATTGCTTTACTTTTAAGTCAAAAACAGGGTTTTCTGAGAAAGTGTGCTGTCTAAATGATCTAGACATTAATAATAAAAAACTTTTCATAAAATTTAATTTTCTTTAAACATAAAAAAATTCAGATATTACTTAGCCACCTTAAAAGAATATAATACAATTTACATAATTTTTTCTTCATTGTTCATTACTTAAGGCTATTGTTAAGATTTCTTCCCCATAAATTAAGGCTGTTGTTGATTAGAATTTTTTTTTAAATTTAATTTTTCGTATGATTTAATATTGATTAAACCAAATGGAGTTTTAATTGTCATGTCAATAAATTAAAATTAATTTTTGTAACTTAGCAATACAAACCCCAACTACTTAGTAATAAACTCCACAACACTCAATAAAAATTTTGACGGTCAAAAAATATCAAATTTATTAAATGATATTATTTCAAAATGAACAATTTGCAATTAAAATGATTTATGACTTTTAGTACATGTTTTTTATTCTGCTTAGGAATTTCCCTTCTGGATTAAAAAATAATATGTTTAGGGGGCTTTCAAACTTTATTGTGGCTTAATTTTTTTCTGCAAACAAGAAATTTGTTTGGTTGAAGTTCAGGGGCAAGGGCAGCAACTGAAGGACCCCCCCCCCCCCCCCCCCCCCCTCACCAAGGCCCTTCTTCACCGTGATCACGCTTGGTGAGAAGACCTTGCGGCTCTGCCTTCTGGAGCACAAGCACCGCACACTAGCATAGCTCGTACGTATGTGTGTGCATGGCATGTATGCCACACTGTTTGAGTTCCTTCTTCCTATAACTGATCACCGCAAGGCTACTCACTTATATTATTATTATTATTATTTAATTTCTCATTTGGCTACTTCTAAATGTTTATAGGAGAAAAAAAAACATTCAAAAAATATACTGCTAATGTGTGACCGCGACACAAATGGTCAATTACAGATACGTACCTGACTTGACCAATCAAACAGTACTTTTAGAAATTAGTAAACACAAATAACTTGAAATTGAACTACGTAGGCAACACAATATGGCTGCGTCCTCATTGTGCAAGTGCAACGTGCATCGTAGAGAATGCTGTGACGTTGAAACTGAGAGCAGACAGCTCCACAGTATGCTAGCTATGGATGAGAAGTGATTGGGCCCAACACTGAATGGCCTACTTGCCAATCAAACCATTCAAGCTCTTACAACTGTCTGTACAAATACTTATATAATTCCCTTCCACACAATACACTGTACAGATGCCTCAATTTTATTTTGGCGTACAGAACTGGAACAGTTTGAATCTGAACAGCTACAGTTAAAAGACTGTCATAGAAAATTGATTGTTTATTTTGACTTTAGATGCTTGAAATAGTGGAGGTGTGGAGAATGATTTTGTTTTTTATATTTTTGATTTAAGAACAGTGATTGTGTAAATTGCATGTTCTTAACGAATTGATGGTGCATCCCATATATTTCCTTGATGAATGTAAATGCCTGCGCTAGCCATTCAAGTGATGATGGAAAAGTAGAGTGTTTTTGTGGTAGGTACTTAATATTGTCTCAGTTCTGTGGATTTTTTTTTGCAAAGGTTATGTTCTTGAAATTTTTTTTTTCGAAGATGCTAGACTGTGATAAACTAGGTGATCGTAACAAAATTAAGTTATGGTTAGGCCAGTCACTTTTAAAATACTAAAATACCATAAAATGTATGAATCCTCACAACATAAGGGTTTTTATGCCAACTGAAATCAGGAAAATTTTTGTAGTAATAAAGGGTTTAAACAAGTAAATATTGATGGAAAATTATTAAAACTGCTATAAATAATCTGTTCAAGTTATTTTTTATATTTTCGTTCAATTCTCTCATTAATGTTTTCATCCTATATTTGCCACGATTATCCCTCGCCAATAACGAGTCTCTTCCAGAATAAAGTTAGACTCTTAAAAAACCCTTTCACAGGATAGCATTTGTAGTGCTCAAAAACACCATATTTTTTTTGATTTGCAACTTTGATTTACCTCACAATTTGAAACGTCCTGTTGGCGAGTCGAGAAGCAACGTGAGGTGTCTCCCCCAGAACTAGAGGCAGCCGAGGCCACCACCGTACCTGCTGTAGATCCGGCAGGTGGAGTTGTTGATGCGCTTGTCGCTGGCGTGGCGCCGCCGGTCCTCAAACAGGTCCTTGATGGCCGTCACGCCCATCACGAACAGCACCGGGATCATGGCCACCTCCTTGCCGAAGGCGTTGATGGCGGGCACCCAGTTGAGCAGTACGATGGCGATGAAGTAGAGGTTGGCCACGCGGTGGAACTGCTCCAGCAGGTTCTTGGGCAGGAACGACAGCAGCGTGTACTTGGTGGTGCGGATGCGGTTGTCGGGTCGGCGGCCATTGGGGTGCGCCTTGGCGGGGGTGCGTGGCGGCACCAGGTGGTTCGGCACCACCGTCTGGAAGTGCGGCTCCTCGACGGCCGGTGGCGCCCGGCGCAGGAGTAGCGCCCGCAGCTGGCGCCACAGCGTGGGTCCACCCGCCGGCCTCAGCGTGTAGATGGACTCCGAGCGGGACGCCTGGCGCGAGTGTCCGCGCGCCCCGGGCTTCGCCCCGGCCGCCGCCCCCTCCTCGGGCTCCTTGTGGCCCGGCGGCAGAATAAAGTCTGTGCGCGAGCCAACACGGCTATGCCCCCGCAGGGCACCGCTGTCTGCGATCTGACCCTGCGAGAGGGCACGCTGGTGGCCGCTCGGGAGTGGGGCCGCGGGGCGTGGGGCGCTGCCCGGGGAAGCACCCACCCCACCGTGGCTCGCACTGCGGGCATGCCCCTTGAGGATAGAGGCGGGCCCTGGCGCTCGAGGCTGCGAGTTGGGGAACAAGTACGTGGCACACTTGGAACTGTCTGGCTGCTGCGCGCTGATCTCTCCACTTCCGGCTGATGACATGCTGGCGCATCTGCGAACATAGGGTTTTCCGTAAACTTGCGCCAACAAACACTTCCATTTGATATCAATATTGCGTTGAGACTTTATAACCTGGTCAACTCAAAACACATACGTGGCACGAATTTCACCGAGTGACACATGATTTACTCACTTTTTTCTTCATACCTTAAACTTCGAAACGTCAAGCCCAATACGCATTTAACGAAAACACGCACTTAAAATTACATATACAAAACAAGACGATGTAACTCAACATAACTCAATTCACATTGACACGCACGCACACGTATTCAACTGCAAGTTTACATCTGACACTGCCAACTGATTAAATAAGCTGGCCAACAAAATAAACCAAAATGTCTTCACACTAGAAATCAAATTTTTTCTATATTTTAGATTGTTTATTAAAAAAAAGTATATAGGCTGGACTCAAACCATTGGTAAATTTATGTTTTTCCGTCAACCAACCAACCATTCTAGTGATCTACTTTTTATTTTTTATTTATTTATTTTTTTTTTTTACTTATTCAAAATGCATGTTAAGATTTTCAATTATATTATTATTCATGTGTTTATAAACAATTATATCTTGTAATTTCGTACTTATCAAGAACGTAGTACGAACTATAGAACTGAAGTAAGTTCGTAATACTATTCAGTTACATTGTAATATTTGATAATACTTATATTTCTGTCACCGCAAGTGATATAAAAGGTCTGTCTGAATAGGAAGGGATGTTTGCGTGTATATATAAAATGAATATGAGTATTTACATCATCACTAATTTAAAAAAAAAGTATATTTTGATCTCTTAACTAATTTAAAGAAATTGTAAAATAATTATCACTTAATAATTTATCACGATTAAAATATTTAATATAAATAAACATTCAAACTAGTAGAAAACGTATTTACTGAAAAAAAAAGTTCAAACCCATTTTAGAGGCCAAAAAGATGTCCATTGTAATTGCATTGGTACTGTACACAAGGGCAATTGTATGCGGGTTTTTCAAGTAAACCAGAAAGTACAATAGCCCGTCAACTAAACTATGATTTTACTTTGTTAAAAGATTGATCTCAGGACTAAAAATTTATTATTTCCTTCTCAATAAAGTAGAAATTCTAGTAGTGTTGTCATATATTGACATTGCTAGAGATATGTATACTATGACCTAAATTTATTTTACTTTACACTAAAATCCTGGAACTATACGCAGAACCATTTTAAGTGTTATCAGCAAAGAAAAAAAAATTCTGAGGCCCCTTCAGTACTGCTAATAAACAATCAGTACTAGCCACATCAAAAGCAATTATATGTTTATTACAAAATAAAAACACATTAGCAAAATATTAAAAAAATACTGCCGTAAATTATTGTACTTGTTTTTTATTTTTTGCGTGAAGGGTTACGCAAAAGTTGAAAAGTAAAAATTAGAAAAGCAAATTTATTGTAATATATATTTTAAATATGTAGCCCTAGGAAATGTGGTAAGCGAGAAGTCTATTGGAACTGGCTCTATATGTACATCTTGCCTTTAATTTGTCATTAATAACATAAAACGGTATTTTACAATAATAAAAATTAGATTTAAAAAATTATTATTTAAAAAATAACAATTATTGTTTGTATTGTACATGTTTTTCTCGAATAATTCAAACAAATAAAAACAAATTAACTAAACTCAAAATTGTTACATTTTGTATGGTTCACTTATAAGTGAATATTTAATATGACGTAAGTTTTTAAAACCATTAACTTAATAAATAAAAAATATTAAGATTAAAAAAAATATTTTGAAAATAATATATATATCTTTCTAGTTTTAATCAATTTTGACCTAAATTGTTGTTAAAGGTTTCAACAGTTGGCTGCAAGATTGTGCAGCAATTTCACGTTACCTGTTAAAAATTGTTTGACGTTTGTAGGGATTAATTTCATTTGGAGAAATGGATGAAGAATACGACGCCATCGTCCTTGGAACAGGACTTAAAGAATGCATTTTGAGCGGTATGTTATCTGTTTCTGGTAAGAAAGTCCTTCATGTTGATCGTAACAAGTATTACGGTGGCGAGTCGGCCTCCATCACTCCGCTGGAGGAACTTTTTACACGTTTTGGTGCGCCACCTCCCGATGAGACGTATGGGAGAGGCAGGGACTGGAACGTGGATCTGATCCCTAAGTTTTTAATGGCAAATGGTTCTCTCGTGAAGTTATTGATCCACACTGGTGTAACCAGGTACCTTGAATTCAAGTCTGTTGAGGGGAGCTATGTGTATAAAGGTGGGAAGATTTCGAAGGTCCCAGTGGATCAAAAGGAAGCTCTTGCTTCTGATTTAATGGGAATGTTCGAGAAGCGAAGGTTTCGCAATTTTTTAATTTACGTGCAGGATGTAAGAGAAGATGATCCTAAAAGTTGGAAGGATATGGATCCCAACATCTTGACGATGCAGCAGATTTATGATAAATTTGGTTTGGATAAAAACACCCAAGATTTTACTGGCCATGCTTTGGCACTTTACCGTGATGACGAGTACTTGAATGACAAGGCTCTGCAGACCATCAGGAGAATAAAGCTGTACAGCGACTCGCTGGCCCGTTACGGCAAGTCGCCGTACCTGTACCCCATGTACGGGCTGGGCGAGCTGCCCCAGGGCTTCGCCCGGCTGAGCGCCATCTACGGTGGCACCTACATGTTGGATAAGCCCATAGACGGGCTGGTGTTGGAGGAAGGCCGGGTGGTTGGGGTGAGGTCCGGAGACGAGGTGGCTCGCTGCAAGCAAGTGTACTGCGACCCCAGCTATGTCCCGGAGCGTGTCAAGAAGACGGGCAAGGTTGTGCGCTGCATCTGCCTGATGGACCACCCTGTCCCGGGCACACGCGATGCGCTCTCCACTCAGATCATCATCCCGCAGAAGCAGGTGGGGCGCCGCTCGGACATCTACGTGTCGCTCGTGAGCTACACGCACCAGGTGTCCGCGCAGGGCTGGTTCATCGCCATGGTGTCCACCACGGTCGAGACGGACAACCCCGAGATGGAGATCAAGCCAGGTCTGGACCTGCTGGGGCCGGTGCGCCAGAAGTTCGTGGTGGTGAGCGACTTCTTCGAGCCGACAGACGACGGCACCGCCTCCCAGATCTTCATCTCCAAGTCGTTCGACGCAACGACCCACTTCGAGACCACCTGCGACGACGTGCTCGACATCTTCCGGCGGGGCACGGGCGAGGACTTTGACTTTTCCAAAGTGAAGCACGACCTCGGCGACGAGGAGCAGTAGGTGGTTCGTGCTCGCTCACTTCTGCATGAGTACCTATAATTTATACCTAATTTGGCTGCGATGCCTGATGTGTGGTACCACTGAACGCCTGGGTTCATCCTCCTGTGGGCTGTGCTGGATATTTGTAAACTATGCAGTTTATGGAGTTTTCTAACCACACATGTTGTTACTTCAGGTGTGGTGCATCTCTGTCTGATTAGTTTTGGCAACTTATAAGTTCTGAATTTGCTTGGGAATCAAAAGACGTTTGTGCTAAATTAATTGAAGGCATTTTAAATTTAAAATCATGTGGACATTGTTAGCAGTAGTTTAGGATTATACTGATGTTCATGTTGACTTGGGGTGTAGGTATTTGTGTACAGCTGCTTGTAATTGTTACGTAGCATATATCCTTGCAGTGTTGCTTTGAGGTTCTGAAACAAGTATAACACAACCAGTGTATAGTTCTGCTCCCATATAGCTAATTGCGTGGGAGATGTGATGTGGAAGTGAGGTCGCGAAGCCATTCCTGAGCACGCAGTGTAATAAATGTTCCTTCAACCTCTCACAGTTGAGGTGGCTTTATTTAAACCACATCGTGCAGAGATAGTTGCTGGTCAGTTAAGCCAGCAGTGAGCAGAACACAACATACGGATCACCGTTGTTTCCAAGTGACAACTTGTCTGGGTTTAGGTTAAACACTATCCATTTTGCTACACTCGGCTGTTCAAAACTTTTCACATGCTTGATTTACGTTGGCGTACGTCTTTCTACACTTGCGGTTGGTGTTCAGTTTTTTTTAATAAGTAGCACATATATAGGTACACATGGTATGAAAAATATGTTTTCAAATTTCAAAATTAATCATTATTTTCTACTTATAAACTTTTATACGTTACTGTTAATTATATCATTGATAATAATTTAATCTTATTATGTTGTTAATTTCTTGTACACGTGTATATGATATTCCAATTTATTGTAATGACAAACTGAATAAAATGTTTGAAAAATAAACAGCTACTGGTTCTGTGTTGAAGCTTCCAAGTATGTATGTTCTTGTGGAGTATGCACTCTTGCACTTACAGGTGTCGGCATCAGCGGACTGCCAACACTGCCTGCTTTCCCCGCTTAGTGAATTGAATTGAATTCAATTTATAGTTGCATGAGCGAGTCACTTTTATCATTAGTCTCATTGACACCAAGGCCATTGGAGACAAGTGAGAGTTGAGATGTTATGTGAAAGGCAGCAGGAAAGAGTACCCTGAGAAAACTGTATGGTTCACAGTAACGTCTGCCACATTTCCCATTTGCTGTTGGACCCACGCTTATGTTTATTTTGTTCCCTGTTGAGTATGTTCGTTTAAAACCAACTTGAAATTGATTTGTAATAGGAATAGGTGTCACATTTCTGCAAACAGTTATTTCTACAACAATATTCCTCATGGTTTACTTCCAGTTAGCCTGCGAGGGTTAACTGTGACACTTGTGTTCAACTAAAGAATGACTTGCAGTGGAGTCAATAGTTTGTGTGACAGACATCCGGGTCTTAGCAGTTGGGGCTAGTCTCCAGGACATTAGATACTCTTGCAGAGTATTGTGGGGATAGAATTACTAAAATAAGATTTTTTTTTTTTAATTTATTGCTCTACCACTGGTTGTAATGAGTAGCTGGTTATCAATCTCCACACAGTTTTAAAAAGTTGAAAAATAAAATAAAACACTGAACACTAAATTTGAAATTGTAATTAAACGTACTTAGACATTAGTGAATGCAAGGTGTGAAAAGGGGATCCCAACCAAAAAAAGAACTTGATCTCTTGTTTATACAGGTATGTTTCTTAAGTGCAGCTTGCTTCGTCACCATGAGTTGTCTAGTGCAAGTCAGCGTGACATACCTCATGTATGCCCTATGCCCCTACGTTGAAGAGAGTGGTGTAAACTGTTCTTAAACTAACTTGTAAAGTGTACTCTGGGGCTTTAGTTGGTTGGCCTGATGTATGCCCTAAGAAGGAATTCCCGTCGACAAAGCCACAGAGCACATTCTGCCGACACGACTCTTGTGTGTTATGCTACATGACTGTGAAGCGGTATCTCGAATTGCGCATTGTTGCACGTGCATGGGCTGCAGTTTGTATCTGGGAGACGCTACACATATAGTGGGACGTCACCCGTCACTGAAATTCAGCCATGCTTCATGATCGGAGGAAAGATGCAGCCTGCTATTTTAAGACAGGAGTGCAACATACTTGCAGTTACATGCTAGAAAAAAAACACTTTTGTGTGGTCTCATTTTTTTTTTTTAGATGTCTCAGCTTCCTAGCCCAATGACTTAATTCTCAGATAGTTCTTTAATGAAAACACAGTTGTAATAAGAGCGAAGTGGCTGAATGCTACTGCATCCAAACTGACGTTCCAAATTAAAAATGGTGAAGTTAAGAGTTGATTACTTAACACCACACGGCGCAGATAAACACGGCAGCGCGAGGACCTCAGCCCGGTGTGCCATGACTCTGCACGCTCTGCAACCGGCTGCCAGCCGAGCCAGTGCCGGGTGTTTCATTATCAAGTAATGTGGGGCAAGCGTTTTCGTTACTGTCTGTTTTCGTTTCAGTACAGTGTTATCTGTTTTCTGGTGGATTGTAGTTCACATTTCACTTGTACATTTCCATAACAATTGAGGAAGGCATCTGAATCACTAAGGCAACATGATATCAAGAGACTTCTCCAAACAGTAACACGTACCTGTATATATTCTTTCTAACGTGTTCTAAATACCATTGTACCTACTGTGTGTTCACTTTTCTTTTGTGGTTCGGTTAAAGCTATGTCATAGTTCGGTAATGTGGATGGCCGTGATCCTGAAGGAGTGAGATACTTTAGTCTAACTCTGTGCTGAGAGAGGACAGTGACATTACACCAGTGTAAAATCAAAAATTTTCTTTGGTACTTGACAAGTATCTTCTGTTTAGCTTTCCAGCATAAAATTGAGGCATTTATCAGCTTGATGAAAATAAAAATCTCATGTAGAAAAAAATTGCAATGAATCTTTTTTTTAAACTCCAAAGTCTTTACGTTGTAAATCCTAAAATCTACATCAACATAAGAGTTTGTCTGCAGTCCGCACAGAACGGAGATGGCGAAGCCAGAGCCGTGTAATCTGGTGTGTGGGTTTTCCAGCGGGTCCTTTTTAACTGTAAGTTTTTTTTTTTTTGGGGGGGGGGGGAGGGGAGAGATTGCTAACTTGATCACAATTTCCTGATAACCACCATGGCAACTGCAACTGCTTTGTTAATGACTTATTCACTTTTGGATCTTAATCCAGTCTTTCTCTAATCATCTTTTCCATCTTTTCTACGCCATTACTAGAGACAAGGAAATTTTGCGAATCGCGATATCACGAAATAACACCGCAATTTACCTTAATTCACGACAAAACACCAAAATCGCACAGCATTGAGAAATTAAACTGATATTAATATTTAGAGTATTTTGTGCTAAGATAATAATTAGACTCTGGCTAATGAATTAGACCACCCATGCAAGACATCGCGAAAAACAAGTAAACACGATGTTGACGGCACATCGCTATTTTTATAAGTTCCAACATGGCCGCTTTGTAGTAATGAAAGTAAATAATGATTTACAGTATTCCCGTCACATTATCATGACAATTTGAAACGTAAGCAGTATCTGCAATCATAAACAAATTAAAAAGAGATAAACGTATCTGATATCAACACAAAGTTAATAAAAAATACCGTCGATGTTTTCAACACAATATAGCTGCCATGATTTTCAACCCACTTCTTTGCTGCAAACTGTCGCCTTACAGCTGTATTTACACATTAATCTTGTAGAGAAATATAAATTTTTAATTCTTGCTTTCATGTTGAACGGTTAACAACCTCATCCTTTCAACTACGTTTGACTGGCTTGGCAACCTACTCGTAAACATGAACACATGGCACTACGCCGATTGAAAAAAAAAATCAGTGACCTATAACTGCCGAAACTACACTTCACAGCAAATGAAACACGGCCGCAGAGCAAGTGAATACGGCGTCAAAAGGGCAAAGAACAGCAGCAAGAAATATTACAAAAATACTAAGTTGAGACATGCCGTGCCAAGGCACCGGGCCATGCAGAGCTGTTTCAAGCCCACAATTTTTATTTGCCAACAGTGTTAACTTTAGAGTGCAGTATACGCCGTGCCACTATTATTTAGCCAAGCAAAACTTGCCTAAATGCCATCCTTTTGTTTGTATTGTGTACATTGTCAGAAGAATGCCTGAAATAATCAGTTTATTTTAATCAGAACCACGTGAGATAAGAGCTAGGGCATCATGCCAAACCCTAAGGTATCGCCTCAGGTCAGGGCTGCCCAGTTTAAATGTGATGGATTTTATGTCACAGACAACATTCTTGTGCAAGTTTTGCAACTGCAGGCTGGAGCATGAAAGGATGGATACTTTAAAGAAACACCTTGAAAGTGATCGCCATAAGAAGCTGAAACTTGGAAGTTTATGCAAACGGCAGCTATCAATTCAAGAAACACAAGAAATCGCAAAAAAAAGTCAAAACTGACAAGGAATTGTTTGTGAGAGGCACGACAGAAGCATTTGTTTCTGCAAGCATTCCACTGGAGAAACTTGACCATCCCAGTTTACGGACTTGGATTGCTAGTAATGTGTCTGGAGGTGGAGATTTGCCTAGTGCTGACACCTCGCGAAGAAAGTATGTCCCATTAATTGGTGAGAAAATGAAAAAGGAAAATGAAAAAGTAAATTAAGAAAAATGTTAAAGATGAAGACTTAAATCATATTGTGCGATGAAATTACAGACAAAGGAGGGAATTGTGTTTTTAATATTCTCTTCAAGCCACTCAAATCCTCTTCAGTTAATAATGTGCACTTGGCAGCTTCAGTGATTTCGGACACTGCCAATTCAACATGTACTCAGGCCATACTTGAAACCTTAAATACATATGAAGTGAAGTTTGAGAACTGCATTGCGATTGTTACAGACTCGGCTGCGTACATGAACAAATTTGCAAATACGCTTCCTTGTTGGAGTTATTGGTGAACATTTGATACATATTCAGTGCTGGGCGCATAAAATTATTCTGGTAGGCAGTACTTGGCAACGTACTCTTAGTGAGTTAAACAGTTTTGTCGTGAATGTCAAAAGTGCTTTTTTGAACACAAGAAAAAGGAAACACGCTTATCTGTCGTTCCTTAGGGAGAAGCATGAAGATCGTACGGAAGTCAAGCAATTTCCAATGCCAGTACTGACATGTTGGAACTCGTGGTTCAAGGCAGTTGTTTACATTGATCAATATCTAGATGACATAGTTGAATTTATGAATGAAGTTTCTGACCGTAACAATGCAGGGGTGAATTTCACGAATGACATGTCTAAAGATCAACTTCAGGAAGTCAGAATACAAGCTTATTTCGTCAGTGAAAATTGCCCAAAATTGGTTGCCTTAGTAGAATTATTGGAAGGTAACTCTTTCCCAACATTTCATCTTCACCATCTCAAATTGGAGGATATCTGCACCAAGCTGGAGTTGTTCAAGGAAGGAATATTCTCACCTGCTTTAAAGCAAAAACTTTCAGTTCTTCGAACTGTAAAACAGGCTGAAGTAACAGCTAAATTGAAAACAGCTGCTCAACAAAGCAAAACTAAGCTCACAACATTGATGTCCACAGATCCTGCCAGAAATATTTTCAAAGCATGCAGTGAACTATTAAATCCAAGGCACCTCACAGTTCGATCCATGAACGAAAAAGACATAGCAAATTTAATGTGCAATTTGCCAGCTTTCAAAGAACCACGTTTGCAACAACCAAGTATTATTGAAGGTTTGACAGTCCTGAAACGAGTAGTTTCAGAACAGTTACGAGATGCACACACACAGACTGTTGATCTGTGTCAAATTCTTTGTTCACTTAGAGCAGAATATCCTGAATTTGCAACATTTGCTTTAAAATTACTATGGTTGCCTCCAACCAATGTTGATTCAGAGAGGTCTTTTTCTACATATGCTTGCATAGTTAGCGACAGAAGAAGAAATCTCAAACCAGAAAATGCTGAAGTCTATACAATGGTGTCTTTCAACTAAACATTGTTATTTTACATTGAAATTATTGCTTTCCAATTGGGACATTTGAAACTGTATTTATTAATTAACAATTACAAAGACATATGCTTAATATTAAGCAATGCCCTGCAGTTGTAAACCTGCCTATTAATTTTTTTTTTTAAATCTAGGTGTCATGTAAAGTGAAATGCTCAAATATGTGTAGTTTATTTGTACAGGAATCTTACTTTTTTATGTTTATTAGTAAAATTCCATATGTATAGTTAATACATTCTTTTAAAATTTGTGGTGTCGTTTGAATATGTAGTTCATAAAACCATTCTCTAAAGTTAAAAATGAAAAACCAAAACAGCGAAATAAAACCGAAATTTGATTTTTTCAAAACGAAATTTAAGGAAAAATAAAACCACTTTTACGGGACTCTAGCCATCACATTGACACAGTATTGAGTGTGTGTGGATTATTTCCATTCCACTTGATTGCAAATATTTCTGACATGTATTAGTGCTTGGCATTTCTTGTACCAGGTAAGAATACCTATTGTCCTATATTTTATTTGTATTACCTAAATTTGGAGGCTTGTGGAATCTGCATCCCCCAAGGCTTCACTCTTTTATTTTTGTGCTCTCTCTGTCCATCTTTATCTATGTCTTTGTATCAGTACATGTATATCCCACTGATGACCTTATCCTTTCTTTGAGTTCACTTCAACTTCAGTCTTCTTACAGAAGACTTTTGTAAGAAACAATTCAGCACTAGTCTGGAGTGATTTATGAAAATCACACTGGGAATCAAACCAGAGTTATCTGGATTGTGAAATCAGCGTCTCACCGTTGCGCCTCCTCACTCAATATGCCCTTCTTCCATTTTGGGTCATACACCGGCGTAAAGAATATGTAGCTGGGGACAAGAGGAATTAGTAATTGTCGGTTTCTCCGGCGCAAGGCAGACGTAGCAGGTGCGGCAACTGGAGCGAGGCAGTTCCGCTCAGCTGCCCACTTTCCCCAACCGCCTCTTCGCAGTCCGCGCTCGCGCCTCGGTCCAATGACCATGTCCGCTCATCAGTCGGGCTTGGAACTGAAATAAGTAGCCTCATATACATATTTATAAAAAACACTTTTGTACCCAAGCAGTGTAAATTTAATGTCCTGTTACAAATATTGAAATTTTAAAAACATCAGCAGCTACTTACTTAATTGAAACATTTCTTTATTTACTAAATTAATAAAAATTAGATTGTGTAATATTACGATATTTTAAGTTTGAACAAAATATTTGCTAACACTTTTTTTTTATATCATAACATTTAATTATTCTACCCTTTACAGTTCCTGGGGAAAAAAAAAAGAGTAAAATTTCCATTTTGTTTGCTACATAATATGTATAAGAGGAAACCATATTCATTGCCAGTTTTCACAGCAATTATGAAAAAAAAATATATTCTGGGGAAAAATGAGTTACTAGTTGGGAACGCTTGCAGAATGAGACATACATTGGGACCAAAACAACACGTGAATGAAACAGGAGGTACTGCAGCTACCGGACGTCCAGGCAGTACACGTGGTCGTCCCGGCAGCCCACGCACACTCGCCGCGGGTCGCAGGCGGCCGGGGAGGAGAACACCTCGTGCGGGAGGCGTTGGCAGCACTGGACCGCCCCCGACTGCAGCTCCAGCAGGTACGCCGAGCCGCTGGATGCGACCACCACGGCCCGGGGCTCGCCCGGCAGGCGGCACGGAGTCGCTACCACCGGAGAGTCGAGCCTGGTCTGCCAGCACACGGACCCCGTGTCATCCACGCGGTACACGCGGCCATCTTGGCAGCCCAGCAGCACTGCCGTGTCCAGCACGCACGGCGACGAGAACACGTTGCCTCCCAGCGTCAGCGACCACACCTGCACACCAACACTGCAATCAGCTCAGACTTTTCATGCCAGTAAGCTACTCTGATCCTGATAAAAGGGTATTTATTATGAAGGGATCGTTATTGGAATTGAGATAGAATTTGTTATAAACCGGACACCCAAACACAAAACCATTTTTGCACAAGTCTGTATTCAATCTTCTTTACAACAGAATTTTGTGGCATTTTATTTAAATATTAAAATTTTTTAAATGACATAAGCAGATACCCTTGAAGGGCATGCAGGACCTCAGCTGCAGAGAGGACACAGACCTGGTCGCCCGTGGCTGCCTCCACGCAGAGCAGCCGCCCAGACACCTCGGCAAACAGCGCCCGCCCCGACGAGAGCAGGGCCGGCGACGAGAACACGGGGTCCACCAGCCGGCGCTTCCAGCGGAGACCCCCGCCGCGCTGCGACACGGCGACACACGTGCCGTCCAGCGCGGCGGCCAGCACCAGGCCCGAGCACGGCTCCAGCAGCGGCGACGCCAGCACGCTTGCGCCCAGACTCACTCGCCAACACACTGCCCCGTCCTGCAGCAACAATCCTGTCTCTTACATCTGGAGCAAGACATCCTGATGCAGCATCTGACTAGATTCTCTTTCACTTCCCAAACCCAAAACAACCAAAATTTAAGCTAAAATTTTTATTAACTTAATCCCTTCATAATATGCCAAACACTCCCAGTTACCCAGTTAAAATTACTAACCCATATTCCCGGTACTGTTTCTATGAGCACACACGAGTAAGTTATTAATATTAATTACACCTGCAATGTCATAAAATGTGTGTGAACTAACTGAGTACTCAACCTGAAAAATAATACACAAATAAATTTTAAAAAAAGAATAATAATATTGGTAACCATATTGAAAAAACAATAGTTGCAGCAGAAAAAAAGTACTTCAAGGGGCAGTCAGTAACGTTTGCAGTGTCGGGTACCTCCAGACGCAGGCAGTAGAGGTGGTGGTGTAAAGTACTTCAAGGTGCAGTCAGTAATGGTAGCAGTCTCGGGTACCTGCAGGCGCAGGCAGTAGAGGTGATGGTGTAAAGTACATCAAGGTGCAGTCAGTAATGGTAGCAGTCTCGGGTACCTCCAGGCGCAGGCAGTAGAGGTGGTGGTGTAAAGTACATCAAGGTGCAGTCAGTAATGGTAGCAGTCTCGGGTACCTGCAGGCGCAGGCAGTAGAGGTGATGGTGTAAAGTACATCAAGGTGCAGTCAGTAATGGTAGCAGTCTCGGGTACCTGCAGGCGCAGGCAGTAGAGGTGATGGTGTAAAGTACATCAAGGTGCAGTCAGTAATGGTAGCGGTCTCGGGTACCTGGAGGCGCAGGCAGTAGAGGTGATGGTGTAAAGTACATCAAGGTGCAGTCAGTAATGGTAGCAGTCTCGGGTACCTCCAGGCGCAGGCAGTAGAGGTGATGGTGTAAAGTACATCAAGGTGCAGTCAGTAATGGTAGCAGTCTCGGGTACCTCCAGGCGCAGGCAGTAGAGGTGGTGGTGTAAAGTACATCAAGGTGCAGTCAGTAATGGTAGCAGTCTCGGGTACCTCCAGGCACAGGCAGTAGAGGTGATGGTGTAAAGTACATCAAGGTGCAGTCAGTAATGGTAGCAGTCTCGGGTACCTCCAGGCGCAGGCAGTAGAGGTGGTGGTGTAAAGTACATCAAGGTGCAGTCAGTAATGGTAGCGGTCTCGGGTACCTGCAGGCGCAGGCAGTAGAGGTGATGGTGTAAAGTACATCAAGGTGCAGTCAGTAATGGTAGCAGTCTCGGGTACCTGCAGGCGCAGGCAGTAGAGGTGATGGTGTAAAGTACATCAAGGTGCAGTCAGTAATGGTAGCAGTCTCGGGTACCTCCAGGCGCAGGCAGTAGAGGTGATGGTGTAAAGTACATCAAGGTGCAGTCAGTAATGGTAGCGGTCTCGGGTACCTGCAGGCGCAGGCAGTAGAGGTGATGGTGTAAAGTACATCAAGGTGCAGTCAGTAATGGTAGCAGTCTCGGGTACCTCCAGGCGCAGGCAGTAGAGGTGGTGGTCGTAGGAGCCCACCGCGACAGAGGAGTTGTCCTGGCACAGAGAGGGGCTGCTCTTCACCATCTGGCTCGTGAAGAACCTCCAGACCAGGGTGCCAGTGTCCAGACGCAGGCAGTACACCCCGCCATCGTAGCAGCCTGCGGGATCACTCGCCTTCACTTCCTCCCGCTCTCTCTGGCTTGGACACATGCAGATGGTCACATATTCACTTAGAGATACACCCAACAAATTTTTCTACTTGACTACCTTCAAAAATATTAATGACTTCTCAGTGCAAAACAAATTTTGCCAATTTTAATTTTCAGAAACTGAACACTTCATCACCGAGTCAATATAATACCTAACATTTATACAAGAAGACACTTTGGCTGAGGATGTTATAGAGCGTATCTCTCTTTGCTAACAACAACCGAAATCTCAACAGAAAAGCAAGAGAATCATTGCTTTGAAAAAGAAGCTAAACATTATGTTTTGAATGCAATATGAAATTGGTCTATTGATTGCCAGAAAAGTTTGGTACAATTAGAAGCAAATTTTTAAGAAACAATATTCTGTAACACATGTTCATGTATATGAAGCATTATTTTGTGGAGTCTGCTCATTAAGAATATGGTACAATCTTTGTTTATGCATTCTTTGGCAATGTATTGTACATGCCCTTATAAAATATTGATTTGTAAGAATATTAATTAAGTAGAGAATATTAATTAAGTAGAGTAATGTTTTTAACATATCTTCTATGAGGAACAGCTTAGTTAAAAAAATACACACACTACGTAATAACTTCATCCCTTATACAATTTTATATGCTGTTAAAGATAGCATCCTGAACTTCTGCCAAGTTGTAAAACTACATGATGTGCCTTCGAACTGCGTCACTCATGCCACTTTAGTCGCTCTTGTTTACGGCTTCCTGAAACTCTGGGGAAGGGAGGCGTGACAGATGAGACAGGATAACCATTTGGAGAGGGGGAGATAGTTCAAGTCCACTTCCTTCTGCTTCCCCTCCCTGTGGCTCAAGCACCCCCCCCCCCCCTTCACATTCAACCAGACGACCACAGTACATCGCAGCATTCTCTGCTTTCTGCCCGATGGCTTTTTAACTACAGACATAGACCATAGTTCATTTTTCTAATTGCTGCTTGCTGTTTCCTAAAAGAGCATGTAAATCACTCTACTGACAAAATAGGAAACAGAAAAGTCCTAGTAAATATAGTATTATTTAAATTCTACGTATTTGAATTGTGATTTCCACACAGTAAAGTAAACTAATTTTCTGAAACTCATAATAAAAAGTATGGTGTCACATTATTTTCAGGTAAACACGGTAAGTAGATGGAATCTGTAAAACAGTACAACAATCATAATAAAATAACTGCCAAGTACTTTGGTAATGGCTGAGCTTACCCTACCGACTACTCCAAGCGTTCCACTTGGGGATATGCAGACAGACGACTCGATGCGGTCGGGCAAGTCGACCTGCCACACGATCGTCCCCGTGTGGGCGTCCAGGGCTGCGAGCCGGCGCGAGTGGCAGCCCACCACCACCAGCTCCCTGCCACTGCAGCAACACATCGCAGGCTCGCACGGCGCACGGCGTGGCACTAGCACAGCTGCACGCACAGATACCCACCTGCAATACCGAGCCACGAGAGGAGAGGCATCCACGCACCGCCCCAGGCTGGTCTTCCATCTCACCTCCAGCCTGGCCCGGCCGTCACGCGGGGCCGGTTGCTCCGGATCACAGTCCCCACAGTGCACCGTGGTCCTGCCCCGACAGCTGCTCACGCACAGCCTCTCGCCACCTGCTAGTCCTCCTGAGTCTGCCTGCGAGGCGGTGCTGCCACCTGCTGGCCGGGACAGGCCGGTCTCTCCTGAGTCTGCCTCGGGAGCAGCTGCCTGCGAGGCGGTGCTGGCACCTGCTGGCCGGGGCAGGCCTGTCTCTCCTGAGTCTGCCTCGGGAGCAGCTGCCTGCGAGGCGGTGCTGGCACCTGCTGGCCGGGGCAGGCCTGTCTCTCCTGAGTCTGCCTCGGGAGCAGCTGCCTGCGAGGCGGTGCTGGCACCTGCTGGCCGGGGCAGGCCTGTCTCTCCTGAGTCTGCCTCGGGAGCAGCTGCGTGCGAGGCGGTGCTGCCAGCTGCTGGCCGGGGCAGGCCTGTCTCTCCTGAGTCTGCCTCGGGAGCAGCTGCGTGCGAGGCGGTGCTGGCACCTGCTGGCCGGGGCAGGCCTGTCTCTCCTGAGTCTGCCTCGGGAGCAGCTGCCTGCGAGGCGGTGCTGGCACCTGCTGGCCGGGGCAGGCCTGTCTCTCCTGAGTCTGCCTCGGGAGCAGCTGCGTGCGAGGCGGTGCTGCCAGCTGCTGGCCGGGGCAGGCCTGTCTCTCCTGAGTCTGCCTCGGGAGCAGCTGCCTGCGAGGCGGTGCTGGCACCTGCTGGCCGGGGCAGGCCTGTCTCTCCTGAGTCTGCCTCGGGAGCAGCTGCGTGCGAGGCGGTGCTGGCACCTGCTGGCCGGGGCAGGCCTGTCTCTCCTGAGTCTGCCTCGGGAGCAGCTGCGTGCGAGGCGGTGCTGGCACCTGCTGGCCGGGGCAGGCCTGTCTCTCCTGAGTCTGCCTCGGGAGCAGCTGCCTGCGAGGCGGTGCTGGCACCTGCTGGCCGGGGCAGGCCTGTCTCTCCTGAGTCTGCCTCGGGAGCAGCTGCCTGCGAGGCGGTGCTGGCACCTGCTGGCCGGGGCAGGCCTGTCTCTCCTGAGTCTGCCTCGGGAGCAGCTGCCTGCGAGGCGGTGCTGCCAGCTGCTGGCCGGGGCAGGCCTGTCTCTCCTGAGTCTGCCTCGGGAGCAGCTGCCTGCGAGGCGGTGCTGGCACCTGCTGGCCGGGGCAGGCCTGTCTCTCCTGAGTCTGCCTCGGGAGCAGCTGCCTGCGAGGCGGTGCTGCCAGCTGCTGGCCGGGGCAGGCCTGTCTCTCCTGAGTCTGCCTCGGGAGCAGCTGCGTGCGAGGCGGTGCTGGCACCTGCTGGCCGGGGCAGGCCTGTCTCTCCTGAGTCTGCCTCGGGAGCAGCTGCGTGCGAGGCGGTGCTGGCACCTGCTGGCCGGGGCAGGCCTGTCTCTCCTGAGTCTGCCTCGGGAGCAGCTGCCTGCGAGGCGGTGCTGGCACCTGCTGGCCGGGGCAGGCCTGTCTCTCCTGAGTCTGCCTCGGGAGCAGCTGCCTGCGAGGCGGTGCTGCCAGCTGCTGGCCGGGGCAGGCCTGTCTCTCCTGAGTCTGCCTCGGGAGCAGCTGCCTGCGAGGCGGTGCTGGCACCTGCTGGCCGGGGCAGGCCTGTCTCTCCTGAGTCTGCCTCGGGAGCAGCTGTCTGCGAGGCGGTAGTGCCAGCTGCTGGCCGGGGCAGGCCTGTCTCTCCTGAGTCTGCCTCGGCAGCAGCTGTCCCACCAAGCTTGCGGACGTGCGCGCGACACTCCTGGAAGGTGGCTCCCCCCAGCAGCAGCGGGAGGAGCTGTCCCGGGGCTGGCTGCCCGCACAGCCTCTCCAGCTCTGCGGCCAACTGCAGGGCGACGAAGGAGTTACCACCGCAGCGTGTGAAACTGTCGTTGGCAGCCGGCTCCTGGGGGCCGAGGTACTCCAGCCACAAGCTCGCGAACGTCCGCTCCAAGTCCCCCTCGCGCCTCTCGCCTTCCCGCAGCGAGCGCTTCAAGGCAGCGTCGTCCACCTTCCCTGCGAGCCACACGTCCACGCTCCTCAGTCTGCAGCAGGGGGGCGGAGACCGGGCAGTGGGGGGACGTAATGGCATGCAGGGTCACGCAGAGCGAGCTGCATGAAAATAAGTACCGCTGTTCCGAAACCTCCAATAATACCCCGATATCGCAACCAATTACCCGATAATACCACAGATACCCCGATATCACCACTGACACTCTAATATCACCACCAATAACTCAATATCACAGATACCCTGGTATCACCACCGATACCCTGGTATCACCACCAATACCCTGATGTCACCACCGATAATCTGATAATACCACTGACATTCTGATCTGATTAAGTATTGGGGTCTATACATAACATCATTCAATAAAAATTATATGATAACCATGCATAATATTAATATTGAGCATTTATAAAAGCAAATGAATTGCCACCTTTTGAATTTTTTTTACAAGTAACCAACTTTATTTAAACAAAAATACAACACAAAAAGAAAAAAAACTAAATAATTTCAGGAGCAAATCTCAGGCTTCCAATGTTTTAAAGCTTTGCAACAAATATTAAGGTTGATCATAATTACGAACATGCTTGACTTTTTACAGCTATTTGATGATCTTCAGACAATATTTCAGACCAAAGATATCCCACTGCACAAAGCTCTCATGGCCTCAAATAATAGTAATGATAAAAAATTAAATAACCAGCATTTGAGAGCGAGCCTTGAAGATACTTTTCCACAAGGTTAAAGCTGGTTTATTTAGCTTAGCAATTCAGTTTGAAACTACATATGCTACAAAGTATGAATATTTTTCTAGTTATGCCACTAAAACTTATATAAATAAACACTCTTACTAATTTTCCAAAATTATTAATATTACTACAAGGCAGCTTTTCTGATTTAATAATCAAATCTTAAGATTTAAAGCAATCAAACTTTACCAGAAAGCTTACAAATGAAACTGGGCTCACAAATTAAATCAGTTAAACTCAATTTACTTGAGGTAGTGTTATGAAGTTAGCGTAGAATTTACTGATTAAACTTAACTAACGACCTATTCATGGGGGAAACGCTATCGCGAGGAACGAAAGACACAACTACGTGGTTACGACCCACTCCAACTGAAGGAACTCATTTTGACAGGCCAACTACGCACTGACCGGAATGAGAGCCACCTAATGGCTGAGAAGGGACTCCCGCCAGGGACAGCAGATACCATGCAAGATTAAAACGAGATGATACTACAAAACTTACAACCATGAAAATGTGGAAGATCTACAATCAAATTAAAAAGTTATAAATATATAAAAACTATGTATATAATTCATGTAAAAGTTTTATTCCTAGGGCTTTGTAAAGCAATACAAACATAATTATTTTTGTGAAATACGTATGTGAACCTACTAAGCATCAAATATTATGTAAATTGGTGCTTAAAGGTCATATTTAACCATATTATGGTAAATAGTTTGCATTTTTGTTAAGTTAATTAGGTTTATCTTATCAAGTATATAAATTATAATTATTAGTTGAGTGGATTTTTTTATGCATAATTGCTCGTTAAGAGGTTCTAGTCAGTGTTGGTGGTCGCTTGTCAACTTTCATCAGAATGTTTTAATAGAGAACATATCATGCAATGCATCAATACATTTCAGCTAAAGAGTTAAAAGCGATAAATTAATAGCTGTAAAATTTACTTTTTATAAAAGTTAGGAACAGGTAAATTTCTTCACATAGAACGCCAAAAATATATACAATAAAAAGATAATTCCTTTAAAATAAGGTACTTTCTAATGAGATTCCGCTCTATCACCTACTTAAAAGTGTTTCTACTGTCTGCAAATAAATTTTGAGCAAACATACCAAACTCAGTGCTACTGCCTTGTAATGCTTGCTCTATGGTAACTGTATCACAGTGCCAGTACACAGCAGGTTTGCACGGCTCACCGTGGGAAGACAGCGGCCAGCGCGGCAGCACGCGCACCGTGTCGGGCCGCGCGGCGGGGGGCAGGTGGCGTGCCAGGTGCCATCGCACGTCCCGAGCCTGCCGCCGTGCGTCGCCCAGCAGGAACAGGCCCAGGCGGTGCGAGCGGTCGTCCCACACAGCGCGGCACCGCGCGTCCGCGCGCCAGCGACGCACCTCCCGCTCCACCGCGTCCAGGTCCACGCGCTCGCCCCAGCGCTTCACCCGGCGGTCCGCGCGCCCCGCGTACAGCACGCTGCCGCTCGCCCCGTCCACCTGGCACCGGCACCACGCCTTTGAATATATACACTGTATAGAAGTCGCCAGCCCAGGTTAAAATTTCTAATACGGTTTTGAGGTAGTTGGTTAATTCACCGCCGCAATCGCCACCATTTCTAGGGCATCGACTTGCGGTGGTCCCTAGCGGAGAAATGTCGAACTCTTCAAACACCCCTTCCCCCTCCCGTTGAACGACCTTGAGCTGCAGTGAATGATAGCTGGGGGGTGCGGGGAATGACAGCGGGCGACAGTGCTGCGCTCTAACGTGTAAATAACAACTAAGACGATACAGGGCGTTACGGCAGCGCACTGCAGCGGTGAAGTTCCCAAGCTGCTCATCATACGCTCCTGAAAAACGTAGAGTAAATCCTATCCACTCGCAACTTCTATACAGTGTATATATTCAAAGACCACGCAGCGTCACCTCCAGACCTTCCTCTCACCGTCACGTATTCTGGCTGTTCTCTGTGTCCAACACAAAGGAGTGGTGGGCCACCACGCTTGAGTGGGTTCGAGTCTCGGGATATTCGCAGTGCCGCAGTGTTGCTGGTGGGATTTCTCAGGGTGCTCCCATTTCCTCCACCCACGTCATCCATCCCTCATGACCCCTCGTCTCTAGTGACACATGCACGTGAGCTGCTATGCTGTACCTGGACGATGTCCCCGGTGGCTCGGAGCACCGGCTCAGTCAGGACCCGTGGCTCTTCGTCGCCGACGAAGCACGTTCGTTCCAAGCTTCCTGAAACAACACAGAGCGTGCAGCAGTCCAGCTCAGCTGTCATCGTGACAACTGTACGTGTTAATAAATTACATGAAGATGTTTATAGGCTGTCCAACTTGCAAATTTAGAATCCCAATATTGAACCGGTCGTTAGGGCAGAAGGCATCGGGTGTTGGGGAGACGAGGTACAAAACGAGCACAGTGGGAAAAGTAACATTTTATTTTTGTAGTAATTCGTGAAAATGACTATAAAAATTAGAAAATTGCATTTTAACTCAAAACCAGGGGTGCAACAACTAAATTTCCAAAGGGGGGGCAATATACATTTTTATAAAGAATAATCGATCCCCCCCCCCCCCCCCCTTATTGAAGTGGGGAGTCCGGGGGTCCTCCCCCGGGAAAATTTGTATTTCAAGGTGGAAAATGGTGCTATTTAAGCAGTTTTATTATCTAAAAATTGATTACACAGCACTTTTTTTGCCCCCGTTTGCCCCCACTTCAAAGTTTCAGAGGGCGGGCCAAATACCCTTGCCGCCTCCTGTTGTTGCACCCCTGCTCAAAACATAATAATTTGTGTTATTTTTTTGAGTTTATCACGAATGTGATTTTTCAGGTCCCTTCTTTTTAGCCATGAACTACATTAGACTAGTCACCTCCTTGAAGCGCAACAGGAGGAACCAAACTGTTAGATCAACCCAACATTGCCTCTTGCTTTAAGCCAGCTTAAGACAGACAAGAAGACAACAGAAGTTCCAATGTAGAAATTACTTTTGAAAGCCTAACACAGTATTCATATCCTCTCATCTTCATTGCATGTGATAATGCTCTCCAATACAACTGTATTTTGTCACATGCCTACTTAGCACGATACCTTTTATGTAATTTAATCCGTTGCTATTATGAATAGCCACAATCTGTGTTTTCCGTACCAAACTGCACGCACAGGAGAAACACGCTCTAGGCGTGCTCAGGAACACAAGCGAGGGGCACGCACCCACGAACAAGCTGCCCTCCCCGTGAGTCACCGGCCGGCCGGTCGTGTCGCGCACGCACAGCAGCGTGTGGGAGAGCGGGGCGCCCAGCGGCACGCCGGCCGCGTGGGCGTCCCAGCGCACCCTCTGCACGGACGCCCAGCACGACACCTCCGTCAGCCCGTACACGTTGAACACATGGCAGCGGGCGCAGCCGCGCACCCAGCGCGCGAGCACGGGCAGTGGCGGGCACGGCTCTCCGCCCAGCAGCAGCGCGCGCAGGTGCGACGGCAGCGTGCCGTGCTCCCCCAGCCAGTGGCCCAGCACGGACGGCGTGGCCTGGAGCACGGTGACTCCGCGCAGCAGGCGTCGAGGCTGGCCGCGCACGGCAGGGGCCGCCACCTTGAGCGCTGCGCCGCTGCTCAGCGCCAGGAACATCTCCACCGCGCTGGGGTCGAAGGTGAGCGGCGCAGCCAGCAGCACCACGTCGCTGGGCTCCATTCGCAGCTCGCGCCTGCGCACTCACACGTCCACGCCATCCAGTAGGGCTGTCCCCTGGCATGAAGCACTAGTGTTTGATAACATTATACAGTATTTGCAAGATGACTGTCGGGTCGGAGTGAAGGTTGAACAGCTAGAAGAACCACTGAACTGGAAGCACACAAGGGAGAGGGCAGTAGCAAAGGCACACGTAAGGTGAAAGGATGGGTGATGAGGGATTGACTGTAGAATACATGGAAAGGAACAGTAAAGGAGGGCGTTCCCTGTGTGTCAGGTATCGAGAGCACAGCTACATAGAGCAGCGCACCTGAGGTCGGTGATGTTGGGCAGGATGGCGGCGTGGGGCACCTGCACGGTGGTAGCACGGCCGGTGCTGCCCGAGGTGCGGACCGCGAAGGCCAGCCCCACGGGGCCCGGCGCGCGCGGGGCCGCGCGGCGCACCTCCCACAGTCCCAGGGGCCGGCCGTGGAGCCTGAGGCGGGCCCGCAGGCGGCACCCGCGCATCGCCCCGCCGCGCTCCGCCACCAGCCAGCGGCAGCCGAGCCGCCGCAGCAGGCGCCAGTCCCGACCCACCGCCACGTACGCCTTTCCCACCCGCAAGATCCTACACACCGCAACTGACCGTCAACACATTTCCCCAAACTGACAGCGTTGACAGTCGCTTACACAAACACTCTCTACTTACCCCAGTATAACTGTGGGCGCGAGGTGCAAGTTCCTGATACACATGCCAATGTAAGTGCAGTTCCCACAAAACTGGCTAAGACACAGCGATAGCTTCTCCAGTTCCGACATCAACTCCGTATACTTTATTATCACATCGAGATGTTCACCGGAGTCGTGTAAAATAGCAGTATTGTCGGGGAAATTCTGACACGAATTGTTAAACAAATCATACAACGACTCTGCGTCCTCATCACTCAGACTATCCATATAAAATATTAAGTGACGATCACAATCAGACTAAGGAGCATGGACTATTCAAACTTTCAAACACAACAGAAGCACGTGACTAAACAAAATAAATACAGTAAGAATCGATTTAAAATGAATCGAGTAATTTTTTCGCTGTTGGTTAATCGATGAATCTAATTTCCTTAACCAGCAGAAACAATTATGTTCCGAAAAGTAAACATCTATTTATCGCATAGCAAACTGTTGATAACTGTTTTAGTGTAATTTTATTTTCAGACAACCGACTGAAAGAAAGTATTTTGCAAACACTCTGAAGTAGCATTAATATTACCAAGTTATGAATGGTTGAATCGAATCGATAGATAATCGTTTCGGAATCGTATTACCTTCTCGTAACGCTTTTGTTATTGAATGTGACGTACTGACGTGTGACAATGCAAATAACAGGCAGGCAGTCATGCACGTGCTACTGTGTTGGAAAATTGTCTCCTTTAACCACATTGATAGTTATGGGACTATATCAACAAAACAGTGACTTTGTGGACTAATACATCGCAGTATATTTGGATTAAACTTACATTGAGTTACTTATTTTTCATACTTATGTTTTAATGCTCATGTGGTAGCCTTCCAGATGCAAAGACATTTCATTTAGAAATGCATTTTAAATGTAGTTTTTGCGCTTGGATGTGTTTCTGCCTTCTGCAAGCAACGTTAACCAATGCTGACACACAGGTATAAGCATTATATTGTTGAAATTACAATGGGGTATTTTACAGGTAGTTTGGTTGGTTAGGCTAACTATATTTAAAATACAGTTAAGGTACGTTCTAAAATGGCCCGGAAACGGAGACGGATCACGTAAACGGAGACGTATCTCACGGAACAGAGTTCCAACTACAGCAGCCAACCGGAGACCGACCCTTACGGAGTAGCTCAGCAATCCGTTTACGTTGCTGCGTGCGACCTATAGAAGCCGCTGCTGAGTTGGCTGTGGTGGTAGCCATGTTTGTTTATTATATAAATTTAAACACCAGGGTCTATTATTACTTTGATTATTTTTATTATATATGTAAATTTTGCATGTTTTAAGATCTCCAAGCATAATATATTTTTTAATCAAATTAATTAATAAATATTTCATAACATTGAAATGCAATCTCTTTGGTTGCCATTTGTTACATTTCCTTGCATTTTGGAAGGAGCCAAGGAGCAGATTTGATAGTAAAATATTCGGGAGAGCCCGTCGCCATTTCTGTGCCGTTGAACATTTGTTAAGTTAGGTCTGCTACAATAATTATATATTATTTATTAAATACATATTAAATACATTTTATTATTTATATAGCTAACACAGAAACCCTTTTTTGCTACAATCACTGATACTAAGAAATATGAAAATAATAATAATAATAATAATAATATATCTCGCCTTTGCACCTGCTCACAATATCCACATTTCTAAACATTTTATTCAAAGTATTTAACATGGCAAACATAATTTATTCCTTGAATGTTCTACAGGAAATTAATTTATGCCCTAATTTATGACAAAACAAAAATCACAATACTCATTTGCAAAATCATTAGAAAAATGTCACGAAGTAAAAATATATATTTTTTCATTTCCCTCCCACCTCACCCACCATTTAGGTATATTTAAAAGAAAATTACTTATTTTAGCCATTACCAGTTTTTGCAACTTCTGGAAAATATGTACACAGTTTTGTGTTTCTGGTCCATAGACCCAAAAACCATAGTCAACTTAATTGAGTTTCAATTCCATAGGACATACTTACAGTTGAAAAATGGGAAATTTTGTTTTTAAAGTCCTTTTGATTGCACAATCTTGGTGAATCATGACTACGCATCAGCTTCATTTTGTGGGAAGGCAGGCAACCCCTAGGCAAGACCTGACGGAAGCACCAAACTATAGCGCATTACAAATTCAAGACAACACCATCTATTGATGAAGTTCTAAACTAAACTGTTATTTGCGCCTTCAGTTCTTTAGTAGCTGCGATTTT
Source organism: Bacillus rossius redtenbacheri (assembly GCF_032445375.1). Classification (NCBI taxonomy): domain Eukaryota; kingdom Metazoa; phylum Arthropoda; class Insecta; order Phasmatodea; family Bacillidae; genus Bacillus; species Bacillus rossius. Next base: position 29,684,753 of record NC_086345.1, read on the forward strand.
CACTAAGTGGATGGGTTTCACCAAGGAGAAGGATAGGAATTTGCCAGACCTTGCTATATGACCGTGTGGTGGACTTAGAGAAATGACACAAACTCACTGTTTGTATGTCTGTGACATACCTCCTATGATTTTCTATTATAAAAATGATTTTAACTCTTTTTCACTCCCTTGGGAATGGAATTTTCTAATTATATGTAGTCTGTGTCACTCTGATACATAAAATATAGTAATGAATAAAGAGTTCATTAATGGGCAAAATCCGACCAAATGGGTAAAAATTGGAAAGTTTTTTCTAAAAAATATAATAAAAACTATGATTATCATAATATGACCAATATCACATCCGTTTGAACATGTTATAACTCATATGAGTAATAAGTACCAAAAATTAATTTTTGATAACTGCAAGGGGTGGAAAAAACAAAAGTTACAGGACAAAAAATTTGTATCTCCCTTAGTAGACACAACATTTAATCCGTTCACATTGTTAGTAAAGCGTATCATTGTAATCTAAAACTTTTGTTTGAAACAATTTTTGATAAGATGAACCATTGCTGCCAGGGATTGTAAAAACAGGTGTAGAAATAGAATTTAAAAAAAAAAAAGACAGAAATTTGTAATTTCCATACCATGTACACTAATGAATCCATTCTTATTTATTTTAAAACCTTGAAATATTATCTAAAACTTTTGTGTGAAATAGTTTTTGATACAACCAACCATTGCTGCTAAGGGTGAAATAAACAGTGGTTAAGGGACAAAAATATTCATAACTCCCTTATTAGGTAAACTATAAAATTAATTAAAATTAATGTAACTCTTCTAAAAATTATGTAAAACTTTCTCTGAAACAATTTTTGATAAGATGAATGGGGTTGAAAAAACCAGATGTTGGAATAAAAATAATAAAATTTCTGTACCACGTACACTATTGAATCCAATCTTATTTATTTTAAACTTTATAAATATTGTCTAAAATTATTGTTTTGAGTAAATTTTTATATAATCTACCATTATGTGTTGCAAGGGGTGAAAATAATAAGAGATGAAAGAAAAAAATCATAATTTTTTTTAGTAGGTATACTATCAAATCCTGTTATTATTTATGTTAATATTCCAAACATTATCTAAAACCTTTGGCTTAAATTTTTTATTAATTAAATGAATTATTACCATAAAAACAGGGATTTAAATAAAAAAAATTCAAAACTTCCTAACTATCAAATTTGTTTTCATATATTTTAAGCCATCTTAATATATTGGTCCAAAGCAAATTTTTATTCAACCACGTATTAGTGCAAAGGATGAAAATTAGGGTTTGCAGGTCAAAAAGATCATTTTAGTAGACATAATATGAAATTTGTTCTAAACTATTCTATGCGGTATATTGAGTTAAATATTCGAAACATTTTCGCTGCATGGAATATGATAGCTTGTTTTATAGATCATTTTGTAATAATGGAGAACATGTAGGATGTCACATACATTAATTTCTCTAAATGTTCTAGAAGTGTATAGAAATTTCCAGAACACTTCCAAAATAAATAGGTACTTCAAAATCTACCTACACTTGTAGGCTGTGCCGAAAGGGATTTTTTTATTATTTTGGATGCTTACCTTTATACATATATGTGTGTGTATATAAATATACACACACATATATGTCGTAATGTAATACAAGCAAATATAAATAGTTAAGTACAGAAATATATTATTTAAAATTGGCACAGAATAGCAAAAAATTAATTAAGTAAAATTTAAAAAATAAAAGAATTAATTATATTAATTTCAAAACATTTGAAATTAGTGCTAGCATGATGGTAGCTATTGCACTGTATTCACTTGTGCTATATATGTTAAGACACAAACACATACTTCTTGTAATATTGCAACACTCACAGGAAAATAACTTTAGTACACATTAATAACAGTAGATAGAAAAATAAAAAAAAATTGCTAGTTCATTCACCTTTCAAATGAGCTGTTGAAATTTCACAGTAACTGAGCGTACTGCTCTCAGACGTAGAGTGTAGTCCATAATTCAGATCACGGTGTATGTAGGCCTACATGTGTAACAGTGTATGCACGGGCGATACTAAGCTCAGCATTTTTTGTCTTCCAGAAGGCAGGGGAAAAAAAAGTTACCAAATGAAAGTTCAGTGTGCAAGGTTCAGCGTAGTTGTGACTTGCAGGGGTGTGTGTGTGTGTGGGGGGGGGGGGGGGATGGGGGAGGAGGGGGCGTGGCCAGTGAGCGAAGTGCGCCGTGCCGTGCGCAGAACGCGACGGTGCAGGCGCAGGTGCAGGAGTGGGACGACCCGCTGTTGCTGGTGGCCACGCTGGACGGGGCACTCCGCGGCGTGGGGCAGAAGACGGGGCACACTCGCTGGAAGTTACAGGAAGGTGAGTGCTGGCATGCAGGCCTGCAGTGCGGAGTTGCCGGCGACCACGGTCGCTAGGCATCCGCGTGATCCGACACGCTGCGGCACATTAACAAGCTAGAAAAATAATTTTTTTCCCGTTCTTGCAGCCAATTTACGTAAGAAAATTCTATCTGTAAAGAACCTGTGTAGGTTCAAAACACCTTTGGAATTGAGTGAATAGGTTTAAAATGTTTTTTTTTTATTTGAGAGCTAAGATAAAAGTGACTGTTTGTAATATTATTAATTAGTTCTGGTGAGTCATAACAAATCTATAAGGTAAAATTTTCAATTATACCCTGTAACAGTTATGATAAAGACCCACACATTATGAGTCCAGGCTGGCATGTTTCGTATTGCCATGAGCCATGGCCGGCCTGAGCTGGCCTGTGCTGTGGGTACTTGTAATGCACACCATTAACCCTCCACTCGTAACTGAAATAGTGTGTCCGCGCCATAGTGGCCTGGGTTCAACCTGCGGTCCTCCAGCGCCTCACTGTGGCCCAGCCTCGCGGTCGTAAACACAGCGGTGTGCCGTGCAAATACCGTGCCTCCGGATCTGTCCCCTTCCCCGCGCTGTGCTTCCACGTCAAACCATGGCATTCTTGTCGGGGGCGTTAAATGAACACTGTTCTGGCGGAAAAAAAATCACTTCATTGTGAAAATTCTGATCACTGCAGTGTGGATTTTGTCAACGTTTCTTGTGGCTTGCCCACATCCAGTTTTTGCTTGTGCAGCGAAACATCTTCCTGCCGTGCCAGCTACGTGGCTCCCGAGTGATGCGCCTGATGCATTACCCAGAGAGACCAAAGTTTAATAGACTCGCCGTCTCTATTGACCTGCTCTCGGAGCGCCTGTCTCTGTGTTTTACTGTCCGGAAGCAGCATGACGGAGGCTGTGCTACTCAAGGGGCAAGGTGCTCTCGCATCTGTGAAGTTGTAGCTCTCGATGAGGAAGATTTGCCCTCGCAACTGCTGTGATAGTCTTCGTCAATAATGATTGTAATGTTCAGTGTATCACAACTTATTTATTATGTTACAAATACAAATGATCATTACATACTATTTTATATATGATGGTATTTTGAATAAAGTATTTTTGTTAACATGTATTTCTTTAATTACAACAGGTTATGTGGAGTATATCCTTATTGGCAATCTTACTTTCAAATACATGCAATGTAATTAAGCTCTCATCACATGTGGCATGATATTAGGTATTGCCTAAGCAGTTGCATCATCAGACGAATCTTAATTTTCAGTTGTATATTTCAAGGTATCTGCTTTTGTGCCAGGTAAAAAGTAAATAAATAAACCTCAAGTCGTTCACTTTGCCTATGAACACTTTTTGTCTAGGTTAATTTGCTCCTAACTCTAACAACTGGTAGGGTAAAACAAACCTAATGTATACTCAGTCTCAGTCCTTAGGTCCTGCTGTCTGTCTGGCGCTCAACATATGATCACACGTAAAAAAAGTAATTCACTTTGATTTCCTGTCTGTAAGTGGCAAAAGTCTCTACTTAGACACAGACAGTGTTCAAAATGTTTTTAAAAAAATAACAATTTTTTTTTTTTTTTTTTTACAGAACCAATTGTTAAAGTGCCGGTTGAATCCTCAAGTTCCTTCATGTAAGTAACATTGGTTTATGATAAATTGTTTGTGTTTATTTTCCAGTAATTTTATTGGCTGATACTTGAGTGCCAGCCAAGCTCCGACCAGACGATCCAAGAAGCTGATACTGTACACATGCAAGGACTAGCACTTGACTGCACTTTATGTTCTGCTCTTCACCACACCTCACTGCATTACGCCACACGACATTACACTACACTATACTGTATTACATTACTCTTCAATGTATTACATTATATGATACTCCACTATACTTCCTTATACTGTATTTCACTACAGAAATTGTGATGGACAATCCGAAATAACGAAGGAAGTCACAAGCGACCTCTCGTCATGTAAACTCCAGGTCAGCGCGATATCCTCCACAAAAATGGGAATGGCTGAACAGCACAAAACACGCCCCACGCGGCAGATGCCAGAGGGGCGACAAATCAGAGCTGAAGATGCGAATACAAACACTTGCATGCCAGACTACCTTACAGTACGATTCAATATTGGGTTCCTAACAGTTATCTTCTTACAGTTGATTGCGTTGTAATTTTGTGTTGTATTTCTCTTAATGCTTGTTTTTATATTTCCATATAATTTTGTGCATGTGTGTTTATATGTGTTTATATGTATTTATTAGCTTGTATATACAGGATTCATTCCTTAGATAATGTGATATTCATAACATTTGTTAAACTTATTCGTACAATTAGTCAAAAATCTTAGAAATAGCACCCACACGTTGTTTCCAGACCTGAAAAGCATTGTGGAAGGCCTTCTCAAGAATATCTTTTAGAGCGGATCTAACATGAACCGGAATGTTTTCAATCTTGTCCCAATGTTTCCCTTTCAGGCCTCCTTTTAAGCAAGGAAACAAAACAAGTCTGAGGGAGGCTGGGGCACCATTATGGTGCGAGTCCTGGCCAAGAAGTCGTTGACAACGAAGGCGCTGTGGCTTGGCACATTGTCATGTTGAAGTTTCCACGCGTTCTTGATTGATGTCGCTTCGGCAGCGTGCGACCCTCCTTTTCAGTCTTTTTAGCATTTCCATGTAGATAGCTGCATTCACAGTGGTCCCGGTAGGTAAGCACTCATGTGGACAATGCCTCTGACGTCAAAGAAGACAATGAGCAAGATTTGATCCTGGACTTGCTCATGCGTGCCTTCTTCAGGCGGTGCGACGCTGAACTCTGCCTTTTTGTCTCCGGGTCATACTAAAAATTCCATGATCCATCACCGGTGATAACGGAGTTTTAAAAATCAGGATCATTTCCACACATTTCCAAGAGTTCTTAGCACCGGAGCACTCGCATGTACTTTTGTTCATTTGTCAACACTTTAGGGACCAGTTTGGTGCACACGTTTTTAATATTTAAGTTTATCGTTACAATGTGATAAACGGTTTTCGTCATGTTTAGAGTTTGTGCTATCAATTGAAGGACCAATGTATGTCAGAATTCAAACAATCACTAACACGCGTCATATTTTTTGTAGATTCGGGAGGTTGATGGTTGTCCACTGTGGGGTTTGTCGGCGATCTCACCTCGGCCCTTCTTGAACGACATGTGCCGTCGGGAAACTTGTTATTCGAACAAGCAATCACTCCCAAAGGCCTGCTGAATCAATCGAAAGATATCAGTGGTGGACATCGCAAGTTTATTGCAAAATTTGGTAGCGTAATGTTAATCCAAAAAAGAACTAATGTGCTGTGTTACATTAAAGTCAAATGGGGTTTACGGGAACGCAAGTATTGACTCTCCATCAGTTCGGAGGCTACTGAGACCCGGCATGTTTTGAAGCTAATACTCCCCCTCCACCTTGCCCAGCAGGTTAAAACATGCTGCTGTGTATCATTGCGTCAGGAAAATAATTGTTAGCATTGCTTATTTAATGCATCCAGTGTATATGTATATTGTATACTGTTTTCACTAAATATGCAGAATGTCTTATGTCAAAAATTGGTTAGATTTTTCAGGATGTTTGGAAAAATATAACCGTTACAAATTATAATTTTTCAAGAAAAATTTTTATTCACTTAAGCTGGTAGTCTTACAACACACAGTTATTTTCATACATGTAAACTGCTTCTGTTGCTGGAAAAGCATGCTGATTTTTGCACGATGAGACAGGAAGGATGTGCGAGAACGCTGGGTGCTAGCCGCAGCTTGGCACGGGGAGACGGTCAGTGTGCAGGTGGCGAGGGCGCGGCGTGTGTCGCAGGCCGGCGCTCCTGCCAGACCCGCGCGACGGCTCCCTGTACGTGCTGCGCGGCCCGGGCCAGCGCGACACGCTCCAGAAACTGCCGTTCACCGTGCCGCAGCTGGTAGCGGCCTCGCCGTGCAAGAGTAGCGACGGCATCCTCTACACGGGTACTGCGTGACCTGTCCTCCCTCTAGCCAACCAGTTGTGTTTAACCCCACCATACGGTGGAGGCACACAAGCAACTTCATCCATTCAAAAATGTTTTCCTGTTAATAAACTAGAGCATGCTATCCGTTGAGGAAAGCTTGGGTGTCACTCAGTTAAAGGTTTTGGAGCTGTGTGTATTCCCGAGCTCCAGGAACCTGTCGGTGCCTCAGCACTTGTGCTTCGCGGTGACGGCACTGCACAGCATACATCGTGTGTCCTTGGGAACATGATGTTGATGCTGCGTCCCTTTTATGTTGTGCAAAAATAACATTTATTTGCAATTTTATCTCATTTTTGAAAGCAATAGAGTTGCAGCTGCACCCCAGCTTTCGTTGGCCGTGTGTTTTGGTGAATACGGAAAACTGTACTTACGTCACATTTAAAATGTAACCAGCAGTAGGCTGTGTTTTTGCAGGGAAGAAGTCCGACACGTGGTACGCCGTGAATCCAAAAACTGGTTTTAAAGAGGAAGTCATAAGTTTCAATAATGTGGAGAAGATGTGTCCGCTGTCAGACGCTGGCACGATCCTCGTTGGAAGAACAGGTATCGTGCGGCACGGCTCCTAGGCTCTCAAGTTGTCAATGTTAGCAATTGCCTCAAATAGGACATGCTGTTTATACTCTTATTTCAATAAAGGGGATTTTGATCTATATTTTTACATGTGTCTATGAGCGACTGCGTTATGTATTTGTTAGATATTTTTCCTCCAGAAAATTATGATTTAAAACAATAGTACATATATTAGCAGGACCAAAAAAAAACATCAGACAAACATACACGAAAAATGTTATTTTTGATCACTTGTCCTTTATCAGGAGTAAAGAGAGACAGTGTTGTGCTTTCTCTGATGTTTGTGGGTGATTTATCTTCTAATACCTGGAATATTGCTTTCACACATAATTGTAGAATTTCATTGGTATTTCCTCTTTTCATTAAATATGTTTTTGTCAGTAATGTGTGGTTTTTCTTTCAGAGTACAACATATTAATGTACGACACCAAGATGAAAGAGAGGAAGTGGAATGTGACATTCTACGACTACTCGTCGAACAGCATGGACTCCCAGCAGCTAGCCAGCTATGGTAGGCTCGCTGGCTCAAAAACACAAACCATTTTAAAATTATCAGTGAAAATGTTTAAAACACATGTTGTTGAGATGGCTTTTGCTTCAACAAGAAATAATCTTAGTAAATAGTAATTAATGTTCGGTCGATTCTCGTTATCGAATTGGCCGATTCCATACATTCTAATGGTATCGAAGGGTTGAGTGTTCGGTGGTTTTTGAATAGCAGCTAGTCAATTCTTCCCCAATAGCATAATCTTGAAATTATGACTTTTAATTTTAGTATGAACATCAGATTTGATTTTTCAACACCCAGTAATCGGCCAATACCATAATATTACAAAATGATCAATCAAATATTTTCTATTTTCTCATTTTCCATGCAGCAAAAATATCACAAATATTTTTAACTCGGTGTGTCCAGCATTGAATAGCTTAGAAATAATTTCATATTATATGCCAACTAAGGTAATTATTTAATTTTTTTGACCTTCAAACACTATTTTTCATCCCTTGTACTAATAATATGCTCATATTAAAATTTGCTTTGTACCAATGTTTAAGATAATATTAAGATGGTTTAAAATAAATTCGAACAAATTTGATACTAAGAAGTTTTGGAATTTTTTTTAAATTTCAACCCTTGTTTTTACAGTAGTAATTCATTTAATTGAAAATTGTTTCAACCAAAGTTTTAAATGAAGTTAAGGATTTATCCAAAAAATTATAATGGATTTGATAGTATATACATATTAAAAAAACTAATGATAATTTTTTACTTTCAAATCTTGTTATTTTCACCCTTTGCAGTAATGGTTGGTTAGATAGAAAAAAATTATTTTAACATTAGTTTAAGACCATATTTAGAAATTTAGAACAAAAATAAGAATGGATTTGATAGTGTACAAGGTAGGGAAGTTTTATTAATTTTCTTATTCCAACCCCAGGTTTTTTCAAAACCCCTTGCTATAATGGTTTGTATTATCAAAAATGTTTCAGACAAATGTTTTAGATAAAAATTATAAGATTTTAAACACTTTGAACGAATTCAATGGTGTGCCTACTATTAGAGTTATGATAATTTTTTTGTTGTCCAGCCCATGTTTTTTCCACCCCTTGCAGTTATGGTTGGTCGTATCAAAAATGTTTTTAGACAAATGTTTTTGGTATTACTCCTACGAGTTATAATACCATAAAACTGATGTGATATTTGTATTAATATGGGAGTTACAGTGATATTTCCATTTGTCTAAAAACCTTCCCCCTTTATACCCTTTTTGGTTGGATATTGCCCATTAATGAACTCAACAGAGATTTTCCATGTTTTAATTTTATGTGTCAGTTGAGAAGTGATTTGTGAGAAATTTATGGCAGTTGACGATGATTATGGGGTCTATGGACTATGAAACAAAAAAACTATAATAATTTTCCGGAAGTCGCACCATGGTAACAGCTACAGTAGGTAGTATTTCTTCGAAATCTACCTTAAAACATTAAACCGGAATTAAACTTAACTTAGTAAAAAAATTGCACAAAAGAAGTAAATTACTATTACTACTGTTGCCAAAATAATTAATTACCTAAAAGACCTAAATAGACACTTTCCAAACTTATTTAATGGGGTGACATTTTCTAGTGAACGTGTTTAACTTTGTCTTTGTCTTATTAAAAGGATACCAGATTACTTGAACACCATTTATCAACTTGAGTGATGTCATTTTTGAAGTGGTATACACTCATTATTTGAAGAAATTTTTCTATATATTTTAAATATCATCCCAAAAAAAAAAAAAAAAGAACCCCTGTAGAGTTTTTTTGAGAACACTAGTTATGTCGTTGATAAAGATGTTGAAAAGTGTTGGTGGCAGTTATATTGTCCACAAAATTGTAATATAGTGTGTGTGTGTGTCTATATACGCGCGCACGCGCACACACACTCACACACACACACACACACACACACTCTCTCTCTACTCTCTCTCATATATATATATATATATATATATATATATATATATATATATATATAGAGAGAGAGAGAGAGTGTATGAGAGAGAGAGAGAGAGAGAGAGAGAGAGAGAGTATGAGAGAGAGAGTATGAGAGAGAGAGTAAATAAACTTTTGATGATGGTTATGGGGTCTATGGACCATGAAACTAAGAGCTATATAAGAGTTGTCTGGAAGTAGCACCATGGTGGCACATGCACCCAACATGAGAACGGCAACGCTAGGGATCAGCGGTGCCGTGCCGTGCCGTGCGCAGGGCTGGTGCACTTCGCGGCCAGCTCGACGGGCCGTGCTGTCACGCTGGACCGCCACCAGGGCTCGCTGCTGTGGGAGAGCGACTTCGGGTCCCCGGTGGTGGCGATGTTCGTGGCGGGCGCGGACGGCCTCACCGCCGTGCCGTTCACCAGCGTGGCGGAGGAGACCCTGCGCCACCTGCGGGCGCGCCTCACCGCGCGGCGCGCCGGCGCCTCCGACATGCAGCTCTAGTGCGTGCACGGCAACACGCGGTCTCTGTCCTCGATCCGGTAGCTCTGACGGCCCTCTGGCCAGATGTGCACCTCGAAGCACACGACTTTGTAATATTAAAGAAAAATAACGTTTCTGTAACTTCATGAATGTTTTTGAAAAGAAAATGTGGATTTTTGTAGGCTGTAAAGGGATATATTAAATACGCACTTGGGAAGTAATTCGGTTTTTGAGTTGTTTCATTTCTCTTCTAAGGAGACGGGACAAATAGTTTGTTGCTGTCTTGGTTCAGTGCCTTTTTTAAACATACATCCCCCCCTCCCCCCCTCAATAGAATGCTAACATATTGTCTCTGTTCTAGCATAACACATGATTTAATGGAATGACTGAAATTAATAGTATCAGGATGCTGCGAATAGTTTTTTCATGTGAAATACCGGTAATTGATTTTAAGTATTTAATTAGTGTGTTCAGAATGACAACCTTAATGATACTGTCTATAGGTGCTATGTATTTGATAGTCTTAAAACTGTTTAAAATACATTAATATAAAAAATTCAAATATATAACCTACAATGGCATGCAAAATAACATTAGTTTGAATAAGCCATACGATTAATTAGTGGAACGCAAGTATTCTATGTCGCTGAGTACTGGTATCACACAACAGTGTGTGCATTCACTCTGTATTGCAAACTAATGGCGAGATGCTCTTAATTCTCAGATGCTCAATTTATTATGTCAATATTGTGTTTATTATGATAAAACTAGTGACTCGACACAAATGCACGACATATCTAAATACATCTACAGGTAAAATCTCTTAATTAACCAAATCAGCATGTTGGACTGAGCAGTACAGTGTAAAAGAAACGGTTTGATAGTTTGAGAGGAAATCTGGTTGTGACGTTTAGGCCAGGCTCGCACCGTGGTGAGACCGGCGACGTGTCGTGTCACAGCCCGACGCTGTACGTGGGCGAACACGGCCATGGCTTGTACGCGCTGCTCTCGTTGGTGGACGAGCACACGCCCACCATCGCGCCCGGCTCGGTGGGCGGCGTGCTGCTGCTGGAGGGACCCACGCCCGTCGCGCCGGCCGTGCACTGGAGCCACGGCTACAGCTTCCCCGTGCCGGGCCACAGTGTGAGGGTGTCGCCCCTCAGCCTGGAGCTGCCAGTCACCTTCCACAGCCTGCCGCGCCCGCGCTCCCGCCAGTCGCTCGTCGTGCTGGGTGAGTGTGTGTGTGTGTGAGTGTGTCACTGCCGTGCACTGGAGCCACGGCTACAGCTTCCCCGTGCCGGGCCACAGTGTGAGGGTGTCGCCCCTCAGCCTGGAGCTGCCAGTCACCTTCCACAGCCTGCCGCGCCCGCGCTCCCGCCAGTCGCTCGTCGTGCTGGGTGAGTGTGTGTGTGTGTGTGTGAGTGTGTCACTGCCGTGCACTGGAGCCACGGCTACAGCTTCCCCGTGCCGGGCCACAGTGTGAGGGTGTCGCCCCTCAGCCTGGAGCTGCCAGTCACCTTCCACAGCCTGCCGCGCCCGCGCCAGTCGCTCGTCGTGCTGGGTGAGTGTGTGTGTGTGTGAGTGTGTCACTGCCGTGCACTGGAGCCACGGCTACAGCTTCCCCGTGCCGGGCCACAGTGTGAGGGTGTCGCCCCTCAGCCTGGAGCTGCCAGTCACCTTCCACAGCCTGCCGCGCCCGCGCTCCCGCCAGTCGCTCGTCGTGCTGGGTGAGTGTGTGTGTGTGTGTGTGAGTGTGTCACTGCCGTGCACTGGAGCCACGGCTACAGCTTCCCCGTGCCGGGCCACAGTGTGAGGGTGTCGCCCCTCAGCCTGGAGCTGCCAGTCACCTTCCACAGCCTGCCGCGCCCGCGCTCCCGCCAGTCGCTCGTCGTGCTGGGTGTGTGTGTGTGTGTGTGTCTCTCCTTTCTGGGGCCCAGTGTGGAAGTATGAGTCCCTACTCCACTTGCAGTAGCTAATAGTTTGTATTGCAGAATTAACTTTGGAATCAAATGTTCAGGGTTCTTTTTTACTTGTTCCCACCAATTAGAGTATACTTTGAGTTTAACTATACCATTGTAAGTGGGTAGACATCTATTGCAGAGTACCCGTGTTATGAAGTACTCTTGATGTGGTAGCAGTCCGGACAACTGGAACGAGAGGCAGGCAGTACTGCAGGAAGCCGTGTGGTCGACTGCGCAGGTCACTACGACCTCCCGGAGCTGCGCGAGGCACACGCCACGCCGCAGATCACCGGCCGCGCGGACGCAGTCATTCAGCCGGGCAACAGCTCCGTGCAGCACGGCGTGGACGGCTGGACTAAGCTGCGCCAGGTCAACATTACCTTCATCCTGTCGCGGAACATGCTGAGGTTCATCTACGGAGAGTCCAAGACGTGGATCAACCAGCAGGAGAACAAGGGCCTCAAGCTTTTGCTGGTCATGCTGTGTGGCTGCAGCCTCTCCATGCTGTGGTACCTGCGCCTGAAGGTGGGTGGTGCTACCTTCCCACTCCTCTCCATGCTGTGGTACCTGTGCCTGAAGGTGGGTGGTGCTACCTTCCCACTCCTCTCCATGCTGTGGTACCTGCGCCTGAAGGTGGTTGGTGCTACCTTCCCACTCCTCTCCATGCTGTGGTACCTACACCTGAAGGTGGGTGGTGCTACCTTCCCACTCCTCTCCATGCTGTGGTACCTGCGCCTGAAGGTGGGTGGTGCTACCTTCCCACTCCTCTCCATGCTGTGGTACCTGCGCCTGAAGGTGGGTGGTGCTACCTTCCCACTCCTCACCATGCTGTGGTACCTGCGCCTGAAGGTGGGTGGTGCTACCTTCCCACTCCTCTCCATGCTGTGGTACCTGCGCCTGAAGGTGGGTGTTGCTACCTTCCCACTCCTCTCCATGCTGTGGTACCTGCTACTTGCACAGCCGCTAGTGAGCACTGCGCGGTGAGCTTCTTCAGGCATGACTGGGTCATGATTGCCGTGACGTGGACGTGCTCGGCAGGTGCGGGAGTTTCACGACCTGTCGCGCGGCGGCCACCACGGCGTCACGGCGCACGCAGAGAACATGGGCAGCGGCCGGGTGCGCGTCGGCAAGATTACCTTCAATGCGGAGCAAGTCCTCGGGAAAGGCTGCGAAGGGACGTTCGTGTACAAGTGAGCAAACTAGCGTACTTGGCTGACTGGGTGTTCGCTCGATTCACTGAGTACCGCACAAAACAAAATTGAACTATGCAATGTTAATAGTGAGCTTTCATACTGAATGTACTGGCAGTACATTACTTCTGTCCCTAACAGTAGAAAAAAAAATTGAGTCAAAGAAAGTGTGACGTGTGGAAAAGTTTTTTTTGTTGGTTGTTAACTTGCGGAAAAACCCGGTTGTAGCTATTTGTAGTTAAAAGTAAGTGGAGGAAATTAATGCCCATGTGGAGTGTTATGAATTTGTTTATTGCTGGATGGAATTCTTCATCACGGACCTTTCTGGAAGTTTAAACGCTGCTATAATTGTGAGCCAAACCATAGTCAAATATTGCTAGTAACTTGCACCTTGAGTGAAAAACAAGACATAATGAAAAGCAATAAATTACTAAAAAATTGTTTAGGAATTTGCAGAAAAACTTGTGCAATGGGATATGCTGCAAGCACTTATTACATTACTACATTCATGCAAAGTGGAAGTTTCATAACTTGTTTAAGTCATAAATGCAAGTGACACATCATTCTATTTCCAACTAATCTTATTCATTAACAGCACAGAGTCTGAAGCTCAAATGATTCTTGTGCCTACATCAAAAGTCTAGAACGATAATGTTTGTTGTTTACACTTGAAACCCGATTTTACAAACCCTGGGTTGAAACAAAGCAGCAATTTTATGAGTACATTCTCAGGAACCATTGAAAAATCGAAAATTTTGACACATATATAAATAAACAAAAAAAAAATTAAAAATCACGAGGGATTTTATTGATTGTGTTATTTTTTTAACGCACAGTGTATATTTTGTGTTTTAATACAGAGACACAAACCATCTTTTTCCCCATTTCTTAACATTCATGCATTCCCTCCGCTCAAACAACCTTCCGCCAGAGAAACTGTCAACATTCACTGGTTTCTCACTTTAATATGTACAGTATGTTAATGGATGTGTTTGTCATTACAGCGCAGTTATTTTTCTTAACCACACATACCTATGTTCACTTTTGGAAACAGTATAGGTGTGCACTGAACTACGTGCTTCTTCCTCTCGATCCTGGTAATCAATATGAGTTCGAAAATATTTTTAACGGTGAGCTGTTAAAACTCTAACTTAAAAAAAAAAATAGAAATCCAGCTTATCAACCAGATGGGCGAGTATTTTCTAACCAGTGGTGCTTCTGGTTGCTCTTTTCGCTCCTCTTATCTCTCACGTAGAGACTGGATGCCGGTGTGTCCGCCCCTCCCCGCTCCATCTCTGTGGCTCCCACGTTCGCCCTGTTGATCGCATTGTGCCAATAGAGGAGTAGGTACCAAGCAATGGCATCTTGCAGCTAGTTCCTCAGTGGGTATAGGACGCGGTAAGGACGTGTGACCTCCGGAAGGGGTCGGCACAGAGCACCGAGCGAAGGGAAGTCGCTGGTAAAGGAAAGGACGGTCGCCGTGCCGCAGGGGGCAGTTTGAGCGGCGTGCCGTGGCGGTCAAGCGGCTGCTGCCCGAGTGCTTCACGGTGGCGGACCGGGAGGTGAGCCTGCTGCGCGAGTCGGACGCCCACGCCAACGTGGTGCGCTACTTCTGCACGGAGCAGGACCACCAGTTCCGCTACATCGCGCTGGAGCTGTGCGCGGCCACACTGCACGACTACGTGGAGGGGGGCTTCGACGCGGGCGGGCGCATCTCGCCGCGCGAGATCCTGCACCAGGCCACCGCTGGTCTCCAGCACCTGCACTCCCTTGACATCGGTAACAGCTCGTGCCTGTGTCGCTGCAGCGTGCAGTGGGCAGCGTTCGCTTCCTCTTTGCTGTTGGCGCTGTAATGTCGCCAGACATGTCCTAGAGGAAAACAAGGGCGGGTTTGTCTGTAAAGTCGGTTTACGGACGATAATTTAACGTTATAACGTCATAAGAAAACATTGAAAAAAGATTGCATACTTTTTTAATTTTCAAATTTTATCTACAGTTTTTGCAAATTTAATTTAAATAATTTTGTTTAAATATAATCACAAACAATTAGTTAAAAAGCCCCACCTTAGCTGTTTGATATTATAAATTTTCTCGCACGGTGGTTGGCCAGTTCTTGCATGCTCGGCTCAGGCGGAACGTGACAATTTTTCGTGCGTGCAGCCGGCGTTCGTCGATTTATAAAACGTTATCACGTCAAAAAAAAATTTTTTTGTATAATGTAGTATTAAAATTTTAGTTCTGTTTGATCATATCACAACTTGATTGAACGCCTTGTCGTTAATGGTGACTGTTGCCACAAATTGTTTCTCCTATGAAATAATTATTAGTGTTTAGCACCGAGCTAACTTTTTTCTGTCAGAATGATGAATGTAATATTACTGTCAATTTTCACCGTTTTATAGTCTTAGAAAAATCAACCAATAGTAAAATTAGAACATGCACAATGTATAATTAAAGTTGAGAAAGTGGGTAGTGACACGCTGCGCACGTGTGCAGTTCACCGCGACATCAAGCCCCACAACGTGCTGCTGTCCGTGCCCAACGCCCGGGGCGAGGTGCGAGCCATGATCTCCGACTTCGGGCTGTGCAAGAAGCTGAAGGTGGGGCGCGTGTCGTTCTCGCGCAGGTCCGGGGCGACGGGCACGGACGGCTGGATCGCTCCCGAGATGATGGTCGGCAACGCTCACACCGTGAGTTGTGTCCCTGCGGCCACAGGAATTTCTTAAATGCTGACATTTGCTGTTAGTAGAGGTGGCATATAGGCCAAGTTTATACGAAACAAGAGGACATATTTGTTCTACACTTGACATTCATTTCAAACAAGCCGAGCATTCTAATTGACAGACCAATTTGCATGGATCTAATATAATACCAGACTGAGAGGTTTTGATTCATCAAATATTTATTCCTGTCAACAGTCGTAGATTATTAGGTATATTGAATGAATAGGACATACTCTTGCCGAGCTTTCAACTCAGTAGGATACGATATCAGAGGGATACAATATCATCCGAGTGATACGATCTTATCAGAGGGATATGATCTGATCACTTGGATACGATCTCATCACAGGGAGACTAAATATACCTGCCACGCACCACAACTGCCAGCAGCCCGCCGCCCTGTCTCCCCAGCAGCGGTGCTGGCCGGGTGCTGCTGCAGCGACTCTCGCAGCCTAGTCCTGCCTGCCGTGCGAGGGATGGGGAGGCAGTATTTCTTCTTGTTCGGTCGAGAAGCTACTCGTGGTCTGGCCGTTTGTTGCCAGACGTGTGCGGTCGACGTGTTCTCCCTGGGCTGCGTCGTCTACTACGTCATGTCGCAGGGCAAGCACCCGTTCGGCGACGCGCTGCACCGGCAGGCCAACATCTTGTCCGGGGAGTCGACGTGAGTAGCTCGGGCGGAACACAGAGCGTGACCCTGGCTGTGGGTGACGTGGTGCTCCGAGCAGAGCGGCAGGAAGACTGGAAGTCTCGTGTGGTTGGGGCGAGGCAGGGGCACACAGTACCAGTGACCATGGATCCCTGGGTGACTGCCAGAACTGTGGCCTTCTCCCTATTCACGCACCCTTTCCCTTTTCCCACACTACTGTTATTTCACCATTAAAAATTTGATTTTTGGAAACAAACATAGGTTTGGTAACTCTTAAATTTTTGTAAATACATTCTTTAGGGATGGTCGGGTACCCGAAATTTCGGGCAGTGTTTCGGGTATCAAGTATACCCGAAATTCCGGACGGGTATTTCAGTGCCCGAAAATATCGGGCACCTTGGAAAACGGCAATACTGCACGGCGCAAGTAAACAAAGCTTCTTTTTTTTGGAACGCGCGGCAGCTGCAGGAACATGCCACGCCGCCGCCGTCCCGGCACCAGCCGGTGAAGTGAGTGTGCGTGAGAGATAAGATAAAGAAGGTGCCCGGTCAGCAAGTGTGTTTGTGGGAGGGGGAGACAGATATAAGAGAGGGAGCCCTGCAGCAAGCGGAAGTGGTCAAGGTCAACATTTACCGTTACTCTCGCTGGCTGACTAACGATGCAGCTGGTCGCCCGTCTCTCTCACACACACACACACACACACACATACATACACACACACGCGCGCGTACGCACGGCGGATGCTCACTGCTCAATAGTCACAAAGTAGTGTTCAAGGCCGGTGAAGCTGCTTGCTGTGTGCGAGAAGGATTATAAGCTAACTTTAATTACACACATTGTAGTTGCGTGGCATTTGCAGAAAGTGGTTGTGAATTGTTTCTATTTAATTCATGTCATTATTTTACCAAAATGGATACCAGTGGAAGTGTAGGTCAAACAATCAGCAGTGACAATGAACCTTCAAGCAGCTACCCAAACACAATTTAGTTAATAAGCACTTTATTTCCAAGATTAATATGCACTCTATTTTTTAGGTTAATGTTTAACTTTCATATCAGTGCGGTATAGTAAATAAAAACAGTTCAGGTTTGTCAATGCAAACTTAAGTACGACTATTTTATGTTCAAAATTTATTTCATTAACTGATTTTGATGCCCGACCGAGATTGCCCGAGCCCGAAAATTTTGGACAATTACCCGCCCGAGCCCGCCCGAAGTCAAATTTCTCTGCCCGACCATGCCTAACATTCTTTGATATAGTCACTGTTCTTACCTTGCTCAGCATACTAAAGGTCTTCAAAATGATAACAGATTAAATATTTTTTTTTTTTACTGTGTGTAAGTTATATTTAATAGGTACTTCAATATGTTGTGTTAATCATTAAATGTCATCAATTACTGACCAATGGAGACACACAATTGCCTGCTATGAACACACACTTGCTCTCGTGCGTGGAACTGAACACGCTGCAGTCAGTGTCTGTAACATGACTGACTGAAGTTTGTACATGTTTAAACTATGTAATTTCAAGAGTAGGTTGGTCTGAGTTGAAAGCATGCTTGCCAGTTTTTGACATATTCAAATTCAGTTCTTTTGCCAATTAATAAATTCACTCCTCCATGTTTACAGAATTTTACTTGCTAGATTATCCACAATAATTATTTCTGACTCTGAAAAATGTTAGCAGGTTGAATGAGGATATCTATAGAAACGTAAGATATTCCTGCTTGTAACAGTTACCTATAATTCCTTGGTTTGCATGAATGCATGATGTAAATTATATAATCAGTTTTTTTATGTCTTTTGCACTTTCAAGTGTTCACTGAAATGGACAGTGAACCACATTTTATATTATTAATTTAATTTTCATACTTGTGTCCTGTAACACAGTAGGATATTTTAAAATTGCCTATCCCTTGCAACCTATTCTCTTCCTCAATTGGTTGTAAGGGCACACAAAAACATATGGTATTTTCTCTAATGTTTATGAAAGTGACTACTTAAAGGTTTATGTTGCTTCACGTGGGTCTGCCATCTTTGTGTCACATTTCCGCTTTATCGAATTCCGTTCCATTTTCACAAAATCACTCCTACCAAATGCTGTAGACAGAGAGTTAATATGTTTACACATCAATAAAAAATGAATAATAGGAATAAATGTAAAAAGAATAAAAAAAATTATATGGGAAACTTTTTTACAGCTGGTGGGTTAAGTCCAGGTGATGACTCATCAGAGAGAAACTAAAAGTGCGATGTTCAGGAGTGGGGACTTTGAAGGCAGTGAGGGTGATTATTGAGTGCCCCACTCCTCGCTCTCGGGCAAGCTCTAGTGAAGCAATGCTACAGTGTTGCATTGTTCGTTACGCTTCTGATTCACTGCGACGTACTTTTCCTGCTGTCCGCCACCAGAAACATTGCGAAAATTACCCTCGTCTCCTGGATGCACATTTCGCTGCTACTGCTGCTGCAGTAGTTTGGCCTTGTCGTGTTGGCAGGCTGGGCGACCTGGGGGGTGGCGACAGTGAGCTGTGCTGCCACCTGGTGAGCGCAATGATCCACGGGGACCCCGCGCAGCGCCCCCCCGCGTCGGCAGTGATGGAACACCCCTTGTTCTGGGGCGAGGAGCGAGTGCTGACGTTCCTGCAGGTGCGTCTGGCAGCTGAGCCGTTCACACTAGTTCACCAGCGCATGCGTACAGATGGCGCAGCGAACGAGTCCCATGCTCCACCGCATGCACACTGCCTCCACGTGAGCATAGGGCAGACACTGATGTTTCAAGCGTGAACAATATTTGCCAATAAGAAGCAAGATGAGTACAATCAACGTGTAAGACAGTCGGAAATAATCATTTCCAAACAAACATTTATAATATTTAGGTCTATATAATTTTTTTTCTTAGCCACCATTTTGTTGCATTTGTTTTCAATTTACTATAATTGCTTTAAACAAAACAAAAATAATGGAGCATTCAAAAGTGTAAATAAAACTTATAAAAGAGTGAAGGCATGAAAATATAACAAGTTTGGCCAAAATATACATTAAACTCAAAAACATTTTCAAGAAAATAGTTAGGGATGTGCGGGTACTCGATAATTTCAACTTCGATTCGATTCCTCAACTATTTGAACCCGGAACCGAAACTAAAATTTGGAATCGAAAAATTCTGGCAATTTTTTCAAAAGTAAAAAAATCGAAGAAATTGACGGTTACCGTTCAACTGATTGCTAGAAATAAATTTATTCATCAATTATCATTAATGTAACTCGTATAATTGCCGCGCACTTTCACTCAAGCAAATTTCATAACGTTATGAAATATAGGTTAGGCCGAACATTAAATTCTTTTCAAAGATTATGTATGATATAATTTACACATTCAGAACCACTAAATATTTAGGCTTGCAAAGATAAATACCTTAAGAAAACTGCTTCTTTATAAAATAGTTTAACCATCTGCTCAAACATTTTTATTTCTGCTTACTTACGGCATATTACTCATGACCATTTCTCACGTTGCACGGGAAAAAAATATTGTTGGTTTATTTGTTTTGAAAAATAAATAACACATATTAAAAATGAATTTTACAACCATCAACGCACAATTTTCTGTTAACAGTTAAAATAATTCCTTGTTCAACCATACATTTACAAAGATCGCCATTCTGTGACAGTCTTCTGTTAACAGAATAACCAACATTAAAACATTCACGACATAAAAATATTTTAGCGGTGCCGGACGTATAGACCCGTTGACACGCCGGGAAGCCTACAACTCACATAGTTTCGGTTCCCTGCAAGAATTTCCGAAGATTTCCGAAGTTTTGCATTTTGGGTTTAACGCCACTTCAGCCGCTAAATCAGAAGTTTCCAATGAAAAAAAGCATGTTGTGACTGAACTAACCTAACCCAACCCTTCAATTTTTTTTAATTTCAATTTTTGAGAGAAATCCGAAGTTGCACGAACGTGGTAGGGAACCGAACTACGTGAGTTGTAGGCTACCGTGACAGGCCACCATTTATCATTGATCGCGCGTGCCGAGACACAAAGGAATCGAATCACTGAATCGTAACATTCTGTCAGTATCGAAGTACTGTTTACTGTTTATGCTTTTGCCTTTTACAAAACTTAATTAAAGCTGATCATTGTTGTGTGGTTTAACTTCGTGAAGTTAATAAATTAATAATATTTACGTATTTTTTCCGTTTTTAGGGGAACAGATCTTGTTGAAAAAAACAAAGAAATATATGTTACTTATTGGTTTTAATTTAAATAAACATACTGGCTAGGCCATGCTGCATACGTCATATGTGCAAATATAGGTTAATTAATAAATTATACTTCTTAGCGCAGCACGCAGCGCACTATCTTGGTGACTCCAGTGAGGCAGCTGACTTTACCGTTGGTAACATTTGACATCTTTAAACAGTGGTGAAGTGATTAAATAAGTAATGGATGAAAATTGTGGCAAGTTTAAGGGCCGCAGTCATCTTCCAGAATTGTATTTCTTATTCATTTAAGTTAAATACATATTGTTAAAAATAAATGCAATTTTTTTTTTAGTTAGTCCTACCAGACTAATGACTATGTAGATAAAGTTACCCAAAGAATCGAAATTGGAATCGAATTTCAACTCTTGTGATGAGAATCGAATCGGAATCGAATCGAACTGAAAATCATGGAATCGCACAACCCTAAAAATAGTGTATAAAAATTTATATCCATCTCATTACATTATTATATGACAAATTATATTACATTTATATACATTTAATTTAATCTATTTTGTATAGATCTCACTAGAATAACCCAAGCAATCTGCAGGGCAGCCCTCTATGTTTGATAATGTGAACCAGATACATCATGCATCGGAATGTGGCACGTTGCTACTGAAAACGTATCAACAGACTTCTAGGTCAGAAAGTTCAGACACTACTGCACGAATGTGGCAGGGCCTTAACACTTCCGTTACCAACCTAAACCTAGATCAGTGTTGGTATTGTTTTAAACACAGCTGCTTTAAAAGTTCTACATACCGTTACAAATTTATGTGAAAAATGCAGCAGGATGCGAATTGTTGGACATTTTAGTGTGCCAAACATACAACATTTATATTACAAACTTTTAGTAGAATTAACCTTAACCAGAACCGGGCAAGCTTTCTGAAGCAGTGTAATCATCTTACGCATGTTCAATTTAAAAGAGACAGCTCATACCACACCAAATGTACAGCTTGAATCAATTAGATATACCGTGTTTATAAACTTCACTTTTCTGCTGTGCTGCATTCAATCCATCGTTCACAGAAGATAGCATCGGTTTTACTGTGTTCACACAGTGACTTTCAAAAAACATTTACCCGATCGTGAAGGCGAGCATGGAAAAATGACGGTGTCATTTGCTGGTTAGTGATTTTGTTTAAACGGTTTTCCATCATCTATATAATAAAAATCACTGCCATTTATTAAGGAGAATCTTGACAGGTTGCAGATGACTACACTGGTTGGAAGCTGAACGGTTTCTGCCGTGGTTGGTGGCAGCTGCGTTGTTCCAGGACGTGAGCGACCGTGTGGAGCGCGACGAGGGCAGCGCGGTGCTGCAGTGTCTGGAGAGCCGTGCCAGCGCCGTGGTGGGAGGAGACTGGCGGTACCGCATCGACGCGGAGGTGGCACAGGACCTGAGGAAGTACCGCAGCTACCGCGGTACCAGCATCAGGGACCTGCTCCGAGCTCTGCGGAACAAAGTAAGGCTCGTCACCTGTTCACCTCCGCTCCGTTAGGACAGCACTACGTGGCTACTGGAATATTGCAAACTCAGGGAATATACTCATTTAAGAAGTGTTCAAATTCATTTCAACATTTCAACTTAGGTAGTGAGTATTAAAATCATGTGATGTAATGTCACATTTCATTAGAATTTTTAAATTGTCTGATCTATGAAAATGTTCTATGAAACTGATACTGAATTGACTTCAGAAATTCATTCACAACCAACATTATTGCTTGCCTTATATATCAGAATTGTAAAAATAAAAAAAATGTGTGTGCGCATGTGCATGTGCACGTGTATGTGTCCATGTGTCTAGAGAGAAACAGAGACACACACACACACATGCAGAGTATTTTTATACTTTTAAATATAAATTTACCTACACAAAAAATGTTCAAATAAATAAAAAATAAAATACCTTTTCCCACACTATGTTTCCAAATGTGGCACAGTTCACTATTTCACAATTAAGATTTGCAGAACCTTATTTGTTCTCTGTATTTTGGAAATACATTACTCGGTTTCAACATGAAAGGTAACAGGTAAGTATTACGCAAGTAAATCTGTAGTTGTGCAAAAGAATAAAAACCGGCACAGATTGCTGTTAGCAAAACGTTTTCAATATTTTTGATAAATAGAACGGTGGATATAAATAAATATTTGTGTGTACAAACTTTGCAAGATCACACTTTGCACTGTTAAGGAAAAGACTGCAGCTGATGAGCTTGCATTGGCAGGTCCAGAGGAGGACACAACCCCCCTCCCCAGAGTGTGACGTGACTTGTGAAGTAATGTCGCTCTCCTTGGCTCCTGGGGGCGGAGAGACAGACAGACAGACAGACAGGCGGTCTAGCTGGGGTGGCTGGTGTCGGCTCGTGTGCCACTAGCTACCTGGCAGGGTTCTCCCCTGCTAGCGAAGCGCCACACTTCGGTAGGGCTTAAGGCCGGGCGGGCTAGGAGCCAGGGAAGGTAGCTCGTGGCTGCAGACGCAGTGGTGTGCCGTGATGGCGTCCCGGGCCGACCACCCGGGCTCGGGACAATGTTGCAGGGTGCTCCGACCACCGATGAACCACCCCCTGGCGAGGTGCTAGGGTCGAACCCAGGTTACTGAGCCGTGCTACCTGTCCCTTCCCTTGGGGTTAGCAGGGCGCCGACATATAGTTAATTAGCGCTAGAGGTAATGTTTGTATCTTCCGACCAAAACAGAGGAAGACATGAGCTATTGATGAGGAGTTAATTACAATGAATAACACCACACGTGTCCTTGGTTTGCCTCGGAGGTCTGCCCTGTCTGTCAACTGATGCGACCTCGGGTGCGATCTCCTGGCTGGAGGAGGATGCGTGGAGCGAGCGTGAAGGAGGGGTGAAGGGCTCGCGCGTCGCTTGGCCCACCCCTCCTTGCAAGGCTCTGGAGGGGTGGGCCAAACCTGGGCATGTGCAGGGAACTGACATCAGAGCTGTTTGATTGGGGAGCGGGCATGCGACTGTAATTTTAGGATTTTTTTTTATTGCAAGTAATTATTAATTTAATCTGGATCTAATATCTAATGAAAAAAGATTAATATCAAAAAATTTCTGAACTGTTATTTGTTGTATAATATTGAATTTCTAGTTTCTTAATATATAAGAATAAGAATTATTAAGCTGAAAAGGAAATTATGTGCTTGTAAAAGCACATTTACCTGCAAACGTGAAAACATTTTGTGGGTGCTTCACTGGTCCACCAGTTTTATTAGGGAGGGAATTCAAAACTCCGGAGCCTCTCCCCCCCTTTTTCTTTAAGAGATTGTTAGGCATAGCACAAAACAACATGCTCTCACCTAGCCTAGACACTATTGGTTCTAGGAATAAAGAATTAATTCATCAATTTTTCATAATTTTAGTGAACAGTGAAATTTTACTGGGATTAAAACTAAAATTTTGGAGATTATTGCTATTATTTAATTTCTTGCTATTATTTCATATAATGTGGAGAAATCATTAGTTTCTAGGCAAAATTATGAAACCACCATTCACAAAAAATAGTAAATACCTTCTTAAATTAGACAAATTAGAATATTCTTCTAGGTAGGCTTATGACTTAGAAAAACAATATGAAGTGAAGCTAACACTACCTGTTGCACGAAGAGATGTGGACTTAAATAATTAGCGGATGCAACATTTGTAAGCAACTATAGTTCGATTGAAACGAGTCGCGATAGTAACCAACGTCCACTCGCCACCATGTTGATTATCAGACTGTCCTCTTCCTGTGCGCAGGTGCACCAATCCACTTCTACATTGCATTTAAGTAATTGAAATTTTGACTTGCCACAAATAATTTTGAAAGCTAAAGCAGTAAGGAAAGAATACTGCAGATGGTTTAACTACGCTGTAGGCTATCTCAATGAAATGACTTGAGAAACTGTTGCAATTGTAGTGTTCATGTTGAAAGACGTGCGAGTGGTTGTTGCAGAAGCACCACTACCACGAGCTGTCGCTGGAGGCCCAGCGCAGCCTGGGGCAGGTGCCCGGGCAGTTCGTGGCCTACTGGACCGGCAGGTTCCCGCGCCTGGTGCTGCACTCGTGGCTGGCCGCGCAGTGCGCCCGGGACGAGCCCGTGCTGGGCCGCTACTACCACGGCCAGTACGTGTTCCCGGGAGCACCCCGCGAGCCCGGGGCGGGGCCGCCCGCCCTCGACAGGACCAGGGCCTGCCGGAGGAGAAGTCGCAGGAGCAGCTCTGAGGCGCCCCCGTCCTGGAAGCTGACCCCTGGAGACAGTTAGTGCTTGGCCTCTGCGCTACTACCACGAGAGACTCCTTCGTGGCGGGGATGCATCAAGTGCCTTTATTCTAATTACAGAAATGTCAACCATCATACGCAAACCTACAAACAAAAATCAACCTAATGTGCAGTTGTTTGAATGAACATTTAACAAACTGTGCAGTTACTGATTTGTTAAAGACGTTTTATCGGTGTTAACCTGGGTGTGATTTGTACGCTAGTGATGTGTGTCTCTCATCACTCACTGCCTGCTCGCAGTGACGCGTGTGGGGCAAGTGCGGGGGGAGGGACACACACACAGTGCGTGCACGCTAGCATCAGGGATCACACAGAGGAGCTACAGGCGCAGGTAGATTTCCAAGTTCTTACTTCTGTGCATGGGACTAAGCGAGGCCAAAGAGCATTTTAACTAAATTTAATCCCTGGCAGTGGAGAATTATTGCGGACAAAAGTTTTAGATAATATTTAGAACCTTTACAACTTCAAACAGATTTCACACAGTGCCTGCTAAGGAAGCTATGAATTTTTTTTGATCCTTCAACCCCTATTCTTTACACCCCTTTAACTAGTCATTAGTGTTATAACTTATAAAAAAAAGCCATTTTAGCTCAAAAATATTTGGCATACTATTAGGCTGCAATATTTTTCATTTACTAATAGAGTAACAGTGATATATTCCACTTTAAAAAAAAAAAAAAAAAAAAAAACTGTTTTCTTCCCAGTAAAATGTGATAAGAAAATAACACAGCAGGGTGGCCACTCTTCATGGAATTCAAAGTATCTGGTTATTTCCAGGTTTTAAAGGCTCTGAATTAAAAAAAAACTCCAGGTTTTGCCTTTCATTATTTAAACATAAGTACCACTGGAAAAATAATTTGGGGAATATAATAAATTTAACAGGGCAGTTTATTAATTTCTGCATGTGGTACTCTCATCCTCGTGTGTTGACTGTTTGCGGATTTTTTGCCTGCTACGGTACCAACAAGTGTGGGAGTCCATATATTTGCAGTGACAGCATTGTATTTGTCAACATGTGTTGTGCCCACATGGGCATGTTACAATTTTAAATAATAAATAAAATATATTTATTAATTCTACCTCTCTTAGCTTCAGTGAGCAGTTTAACTTCCTCACCTCTCTAGCATGGCATTTCATTGCAATTGGTCATCCTGTAGCTCTCTTCCCTGTCCATCGAGAGCTGCTACTGACTGGGCAGAGGCTGACGGGGAGGCTCCCCATTGGTCCGCCGGCCCGCTGTGTGCCATAATGCTCATCAGTAGTTCAGTCTGGCAGCACTGAGCTACTAGCACGTAGGTGCTAGTTGCTGACACATCAGCACATGATCTCAGTGCAAGGTTATCAAATAAGACTAGTGACTTTATAATAAAAATTTTATGCAAGGGAAAAAACTTTCTCCTAGCTACAAACAGCTGACACTCACTGTGTACCCGAACACCCACCATAGACCACCACTGAGTCAGCGGCACATCTCGACCACATGTTCTCTAGTATGTTGTCAAACACGGCGAGATTGTTGCATGTGCATAGCTTATACTTAAACATTAAAATTAAAAGTTTTTATTAATGTTCCTAATGTTTGTATATTGGTAAAATTGATATATTTGAAACTCCATTTATTATTTTTATCCTGGTTTTTTGTCCTTGGTTTATCAGTGATATGAAGACTCAATTTGGTCCCTGTAACACAGCTTCCTAAGGCCTCGCCCACCTGGGCATAAATATGACACAACTTAAAAACTTTGAGATTCAGATTGGGGTCTATTTCCAAAAAGCACTTAATAGTACTTTGAGGGCGGATAGTAGTCATGTTTCCAGATTTATTTTTTAAAATGTTTTTTTAGAATAATAAAAATGGCAGAATGCATGTTTTCAGGATAATTTTTTGGCATGAAAATCTGATTATAGAGATTCTTGAAAGCACTCAAGGGACTTGTTGCATTACACCTGTATCTTTATTTATCTGTAATAATGTTATGGTTACCACTCGAATCTCAGTTTCCCTATGCACAAAGAGAAGACTGTGCACCAGTCCACAGCTCTGCGCTTGGTGATGCCGCACTAGAATACCAGCGAACACTGCACCACCGACACAGTTACACCCCGTCTATACCTTCCCAAACACATCCCTGCCACTTGCACACCAACACCAGTTATAGCTCACAAATCAGGCAACAGGCCTAGCAAACTAACCACTAATTTATTTATCAATGTGATATTTTTTTAACAATTTTTTAAAAATTATATATTTTTTTATAGAAAACTGCATTGGTGGCAAGCACAATGCAGCTCGGACATCCTTGAAAACACGTTCCAATAACATAATGTACACATTTACAAACACAAAATACACGTACAATATCAGAACAATGACAACAAATCAGAAATAAGAGTTCTCCGGACAGAAGAGAAGAACTTGAGTAGTAAAGCATAAAGCGGTTTTTAAATGGATATGTTCACACGACCGCACCATCACGTATTTTCGCCGGCCAGCTGGCAACGTCACAGCCGTCGCCCAGTGGCTTCACTCGGTCTTCTGTGTCACCGGCGGGAACTCCCCATCGTCTTCGAAACGAAACCCTCCCTTCGGGGGTGACTCCGTCGCTGCTGCCATTTCGTGAAACTTCTCAGAGTCTGCAGAATAACACAATGGACTAGTGAGTAGTTTCATTCTAGTTACAAGTGTATAATAAACACCTTGCCACTGCCAAGGTGTTTAAACAAAGAAGTAGCACAGTTCTTGTACCAACTGAAAATAACAGTTAATATTTCCTTGTGTATAAGTAAAAGTTACAACAACCTGCTCGTCCAAACATGACTTGGATATTATTTGATAAAAAAACATGTACTATACATTTTAAAAACTTCAAAGCTTATAACCAATATTTCGATATTTTATCATGAACTTCCTTGGCAGACTGTAGTACAGCACTGGCTGTCATTATCGGCCACAGTCCCATGTCTGGCTACCTGAGTTACTTCTACCATCAAGATCACTTTATAAAGCAGATTCATGCAAATAACTATTATTCTAGTGATACACGCATACTGTGACAAACCACGAACCTAGGAACTGAACACACAGTAATCACTCTTACAAACTAGCCACGTAACCAACAGTCAAAGAGTTCTTGCCAGGTTGTAGTACATGCACCACACTGTATGAAGTCAGTGTCTCGGAGGATGTATACAGCGAGACAGGGCATGCTGCCTACACAGTCCCGCCGCAACACACCTCAACACAGTGTCACCAAAACCTCCCAAGCACCCGGCTAAAGCAAAGCTACCCTCACAACCTGCAACTATCACCGGCATGCTGGTAACCACTCACAAAGGAGCTAGGGTGTTCGTGAGAAGTGCATTCCCACAAGACAATACTGACCAGTTTACAAGTAACTGGCTGCAGTACCCGGTTCTTGCCCGGGCGGAACACAGGGTGATGTATTGTCCGCGAGTTAAAGCAAAATGGATAGCACTATATGACAGTGTATGGACACAGAGAAATGACACACAATTGCTTTTTTTTATGTCTACGACCTATTATTTTCTGTTTACCCATGGTGAACGGTTGAACGGTATAGAAGTTCATGCGCTGCAGCGCCATCTAGCGGCAAGTTACAAAAAAATTGATATCGTGAAAAACCTTCACCATGAAAAAAACATTTCAACGTGCCAAATTTAATGGCGATCGATCAAACTGTGTCAGTTTTTATTGACATCATATATACCAACATCCTATTTTTTTTATATATATATATATATATAGATATAGATGATAGTTTTTTCCCTCATTTCATCCGATGTACAGATTTTTTTACCTCGAACAGTTTTATTATCAGTGTAGATATAGATGATAGATAACCATAAATCTGTCTAAAACCTATTTTCCTATACATTAGAAATATAGGTAGGTATTTCCCACATACTAATTCAGAACTACTAATATGAAGTTATTTGGAATACTAGTTAAAATAATCTTATTCATAAAAATTTCAAGAAAAGTACTTATTTTAATCTACATGTGTGTATGTGTGTGTGTGTGTGTGTGTGTGTGTGTGTGTGTGTGTGTGTGTGTGTGTGTGTGTGTGTATATATATATATATATATATATATATATATATATATATATATTTGTCTTGTTTTTGACAAATGTGCAGCCTCCTGCCAATATAGTTATATGATTGATTTGAAACTGACTTTTCTTTATCAACTTACTATTCTCAACAGATAGACAGCTTAACAAGGTGAATTGGAAATGTAATTTAATTTGTAATGTGACATACGTAGGTGGTTATGCCTCGAGCCCGTACACCACGATGGGAGCTTTTGTACAAGCTGCAGCCCAATGGTACAGTTACAAGCAACTGTATATGTTTCTACAATATTTCTTTACAGTATAACTTAATAAATTTATTTTTGTGGAAATTCACACTTTTATTCACACATATGCATAATTTTTTCTTGTAAGTACAGTTTGCAATTTTTTTAAATGACACCTTTTTAATCCTAGTAGCTTCAGCGAACAATCCACGGAACACCTACGCATGTCATATCTTCCCAAAATGCAGTCCCCACTGTGGTTGGTCCGCCTTGGTTATCACACGTCACTAAGGACGAGAACATGTTGTATGTTTCTCATTCGTCAGAGAATGTAACAGAATACTCATCCTGAGTTTTCATATATTTTTCCCAACCAGCTGAAATTCCCTTAATTTGTTTTTAGCATATTCAAAGTATGCTTTTCATCTGTAATTAACATCTTAACATCTAGTGTGCCTTGTACTATAAGCGAGCTTGGCAAACGACAACATAGGTACACAATTTTGTGTAGTTTTTAATTGCTTCTGAATCATTTCTTGTCCATTAATAAATGCCATGTTCATTAAGTTTAATAGTGAAAGCACATTTGCAAATAATTTTCAAGGTTATGCTTACTGGATATTACATGTTTCTGAGAATTCTCATACTTACTTCCCGTTCTTGGAACTTTTATCTTAGTTCAGATAGCCCTCAATAAGTGGAAAAAATATTTAGCTAGTCGTAAATTATTTTCCGAGGAAATAATGTGAAGAACTTTGGACTTGAACCCTAAATACAGAACGTGACCCCACATCCATATTTTGTATTTATATATATTTTCTAAAATAAATTTTTAGTAATAATAAATTGTATCATAAACAATAATGAATTTAATGAGTGAAACTAACCGCTGTGCATTTTTGTACTTTTTTTAAAGGTCAAGAACGGTTGTTTCTATCCAGTTTATACAGTCTACTTGTAATGACTGTTCTATGAGTACTAGCTGCATGTGCTGTCGTTAAGTTGTGTAGTATGAAAGTAACAACAAGCAAGTGTAATCCATGTTCTTAGTGTAAATCACGTGAGTTTCTTGCCAGGTATTCCACACCAGAACGGAAATATACATATGTACATAGTTGTTACATTAGAAAACCTATGAATGCAAAATGTAAAAGAGGAAAAATATAGACCTCAACTTGCATTAGGTTGAATATGGAAAGTTTTTATCTTAAATATAAGGCACATCAATACATAAAAAGACTTCAAAATCAGCAAGATTAAAACGTGGCAAAGCTTAAGTATAAAATAATGTTAACTTTTCATTTCAAGCTAATGAAATATCACAATTTTTTAAATCTGGAATTAAATAAAATTAGTATTAGAAATAAAGTTGCTATCAACCATACAATTATTTCTAATTAATATAACAAATATCTTATGAATTAACTGAATATGAAAATTGTGTATTTAAAATACATTACATATTTGTTTCATTTTCAAAAAACCCACGAGTCTTTTCACAGATATGGAAACAATAATTTTTGTTTCCATTTCTATTTTATAAAAGTTCTTGATCATTTTTCTACCATTTTTCTTGAAAACAGTAATTTTCTCATAACCCAACACTAAGAAACATAGCCTTAGTACCACAGTGGAACCTTGCTGATACGAACACGGGCTATTAAAAGAGGACTGAAGTTACAGTAACATATAATACACACGTAGTTTTACTGTAGAATCCTTTGTAAATCTAAACTATATTTACAAGAGATTTTCCCTCCATTGAAACAGCAAGTTGCAATTACTTGAAAGGAAAAATCTGAGTTTTGCCAAAAGCAAACCTATCCCACGACCTTGAGAATTTTATAATTATTCCACTGTTACGACTACGAGCAAATTCTCTGCGAGTGTCAGTTCCCACAGTTGCGAGGTTCCACTGCGTACGGGCAGACGCACAGAAGTGTCGTCGACTGGAAGCAAGCGAGCTGAGCCGGCAGACATGCAACAAGTGGTAGTAGTGTAGCTGAGAGCACCAGACATACCAACAGTACCTGACATGGTGCCCGGCGAGCAGCCCTTCAATATCCCAGCGTAGCTACTAACGGAGCCTGCGGAGAAGGCAACAACAGTTAACCTCGACAGTACAGTGCACTCCATCGCCTCTGCCACACAACCTCCTGCTCCTCGCAAGCGACGGCTTGCTACAACCCGAGCGCTGCTCCTTCTGGGTCAAGTACGATCCTGTACGACGCTACACCGTACGTGCGTTTCTCTTTCTCTCTGGTCACGCAGATTACCTCTGTGCGAGCTTGCGTTAACGAGCGCAAACATTTTGTTTTGTTTTTAATCAAGCCAACACATTAACATCTAAAATCTACTTGAAAATATAGCGTGGCACGCATGAGGAATAACTGAATAGTAACGAAAACTCTTATATTGTCGACTGAGCACAAAAAAAAAAGATTCAGTACCAAGTGAACTTAGCAAAAATTTCTCCAAAAATAGAACAAAGCTTAGACAGTTTTTACATTAAGAGGAAAACACGCAGTCCTTTTTTTACAAAACACAAAATAGTTGCAACTTTAATTTTCAATCATTGTTATTAAGAAAAAAATATTATATTTTATTTTCTGCGGACAGAGAATTGGATTAATTAAAAATTCATCAAAATACTTTCATAGACGCCATGATAAAACTTCAAAATGAAACCAGAGGATGACACTGCTGCGCCCACAATGCAGACACATGTTCCCGCACTCTCAGGTCGCTGACGAGGCCTGTTCGCGGTGCGGGAGCAGAGGTGACAGCGACGTCAATCATGCAGAGTAGCAGCCTGGCTCGCAATTAGGCTCCTGCAAATCCTGTTTTTTTATTCCAATTGAATACCAAATTATTCCCGAAACATTAGATATTTTTCTAATTGAATTAAACACACAGTGAACCATTTTATTCACTTTTCACACGAGTGCACGAAAAATTTATGCAAAATTCAGTAAAATAAAAAAAATGAAGAATATGTGTACAGAATCATAATTGGAGTGGTGGTAATTTTCTTAATCCAGGAACATTTTAAGTCAGAAAATTATTTGTTTATCAAACTTGTTATACTCACTGCATTTAATTACTCTTTTTGTGGTTTGAGTCCCACTTGCTGTATCTATTTCAAACGAATAATAAAAATATTAGAATTTATAAAACCTATTCAAAATCAACTGTCACGTTAGCATGTCCACCTCTCGCAGCTCTGCTCTGAAGGCACTTGTGACACTTGTGCTCGTTAGGAAACTGACAAGGTTCGAAGAGACGGAAGCGTCTCGCCGACGTGTGCGGCACATCGGGAGCAGACGAGTCACGAGTGACGACGCGCCTGCGCTACGACACAGTGCCGCTGGTTTGATGTAGGCAAGAACAACAACAACTGTTACACAACAAAATAGACAGAGTGATTCAAGAGACCATCCAGCAACCTCTGCAAAACTACAGCACAGCTCAACATTCAACTACAGCAATGTGCAGTGTTCACTGAGCAACCAATGTTACTTCAGTGATATTGTGTAAGTAGTAAGTAGTTCCCGGATAGGAAGACCGCTCGGTACGGCCGGGCCGGCACCGCTGGAGGTTTAAGAGAGAGTTGATGATGAGACGAGGTGTTCTCGGCAGGTTGGGTGCCGGCCCAGCCGGCGCGGCGGAGCGGGGGCGCGGTCACCTGGGGCGGGCGGGGCGGCGGCCGGCACGGGGCTCGGGGCGGGGCGCGGCTCCGCGCTCGCGGGGGCACCCTCGGCCGGCTCCCCTCGCCCGTCCAACCTGCGAGGACACACGGCGTGAGTCGCGGGCCGGGGCGCAGCGGCACACGGTCAGGGCCGCGCCGAGCAGTACCTGTGCTGCTTCAGGAGCGAGAGGTCGCCGCCCTCCGCGCAGTCCAGGTTGTAGACGTACAGGAAGCCGTCAGCCGAGGCCACCAGCAGCCGCAGCACCTTCTGTATCCTGGCACACACCGTTCACGACGCTGACACCAACCACCATCTACTAGGCCCATGCCGATGTCCAAATAACAATAATTAGGGACACCTGTATTTCGCGATTTCATTTACCATCAAGGTATTTCACAAAACACTGTAGCTTTTTCTAAGAGTCATGGCAAATTGTGAGGGTGCAGCAGTACGGTGACCACATTCTCATTGGCCCCGTCAAGAGCGGGACGACACCTCTCACCGACCTCAGCCAATTAACCACAGGAGAAAAGCTACAGTATTTTGTGAAATACCTTGACACGAAATGTATTCGCGAAATACAGGTGTCCCTAACAATAATTTATTATTCATATTTGATTTGGATTTGAATGCTAACACTTCAAAATAATGAATATTTAATTGATATCAAATATTATACATGGCATACCTCGTGAGTTTGTCATGTACCAACATTCGCTGTTACTTGTGTGATATACCAACATTCGCTGTTAAGGTTAAGTTACTTGTGTGATATATAAATATAAATACCCAGTTGAAATGGTTTACGGTACTCGTGCATTTTAACAGGAAAAAAGTAGTCAAAGTCATTTCCATACCATCTCGTAAAACAATAGCGGAATAAATTGGGTGTCGATACAAAACACGGACAGGCATTCCAAATTTAAAAAAAATAATTATTATTATTTGTATAAGCTGGGAAGCCGAAGATTCACACCATTCCATTCCAAGGCCCAAACAGCTCCGAAGTTCACGGCAGTTTAACGCTTTCGCCCTCTCTTCCTGCCCACTCCCCTCTCCCACTAAATAAAACAAATTCAAAGGGAAAGAATATTTTTTTTACACCCATGTTTCGCTTCCCATCTATTGTTAATTTTTTTCAGCCACGAGAGAAAAACCGGCAAGCTATTTTCTTGTCATTTTATTCAGTAAATACAAGCACGCCCTTTAGCGGAGTTTTGTAATGAATGAAACGTCGCGTCGAGTCACGGACACCAGAGCCACTCACGCGGTGATGGCACAGACGTTGCGCAGACCCTGGAAGGGCAGGTGCACGGAGGCAAACGCCCTGCCCTGGTTGAAGACGTCGGTGACCTGCGACGGCAGGTAGTTGGCAGACGCAGACACGGCCTTGGAGAGGATGCCCATCCAACCCTGCGCCTCCTCAGGCACCTGGCGCAGCCTGCAACACGGCGCAGCCGTCACTGGACATGGCGCAGCTGTCACTGGACATGGTGCAGCTGTCACTGGACATGGCACAGCTGTCACTGGACATGGTGCAGCTGTCACTGGACACGGTGCTGTCACTGTACATGGGCATGAATTTCTTCAA
This sequence comes from Bacillus rossius redtenbacheri, assembly GCF_032445375.1. Classification (NCBI taxonomy): domain Eukaryota; kingdom Metazoa; phylum Arthropoda; class Insecta; order Phasmatodea; family Bacillidae; genus Bacillus; species Bacillus rossius. The sequence continues at coordinate 29,719,401 of NC_086345.1, forward strand.
GATGAAATCCGCCTTTGGCCTTGTTTACGTGTCTAGTTAATTATCCACTTTGCTGACGATGAATGCATGCACAATGAACGGACGGACGGCCGACTCACACTTGGTGGGGCTGCTCCAGCTTGAAGACGTGCACCGTCTCCGTGTTGCTGGAGCAGCACAGGAACGCGCAGTCCGTGCTGAAGGCCAGGCTGGCGATGCTGACGCAGCGCTTCACGCCGCGCCGGAACTCGTACAGCTTGGCCCCGTCCTGCACCTCGAACACCCGGATGACGGTGCCCTTCTCCGAGGCGGTGGCCACCCGGGCGCCCGACGGACTGAAGGCCAGGGCGGCCAGCGGGCTGTCGTGGGCCGGGATCATGGTCTTGGCGTGCTGCCGACACGAGCACCCGCTACCGCTACCCATCGCCAATCACCTCACACAGGCCCGACACTAACTGCTTCGGTGGACATGTCGCAATCTCACTCTGAAGTACAGTTCATCGGTGAACTCTGACAGTAACAGACACTTACCGAACCAAAAATTGCTTTAAACATCTTCTTCCAAACATGCATGCACTGGACGAGAAGTTGAACTCTCTCCTCCTATTGGTACGCACCGCGATTCTGACTCGTATCGGCACAGCTCTACCCGACAAACATTGAGCGCAGGTTTGATTTGTAGAATAATACACAACTCGGCTGGATGAGTTATGTGGGGCTTATATTTTTATGTTATATTTCGGATACATGGCAATATCGCGGGATCATTCTGGTCATGGAAACTAGTGTCCAGAACCATTACCAGAAAATCACCACATGGTTCGAGTGCAACATCTTGGGGGAATGCCTTTCGTCCATGAGATGAGAATGTCTGTGGTAAAGATGGTGGACATATTGCATTTGTGTATTAATTGAAGTGTTGATAAGTCTTACATGACATGTAAATTAAAATAATTTAATTAATTATACATGTACATGTGTCCTAGACAAACTGCAATGCAAAAGTCAGGTCATTGAACATCTACAAGACTGGGTGGTTTCTTTCCAAGTGTGAAAAGATTTATTTGAACAACAATTTTTAAAACTGTTAAAAATGTATCAGTTACATGGCATTTTATAAAGGATATTTTTACAAATGACAGGCATTTTAAACTAGTTTAGCTATAAAAATTTTTTTTTTGATAATTAGCTAAAATAACAATTATTTTGGTAATAAGCAAAACAAGATGGTAATTCTCCCAGCCTTGTAACAAGCAAACAGCACGAACACAGTGACAGCTAAAAATTAAACAAAGTTAGGTTAAGAAATGTGTTCAATTTAGAACAACTACTACATTAACTAGAGTTCAAGAAATTTCAAAAGCATCTGGAGTCCTCTTGTGGCTAAGGCAATAATTTGAAAGGAACGTCGTTTAAAACTTGTAAATACTATATTTTTTTCATCGAGCCAATAAACTGTCCCATAGTTACCTCAATTATTCTAATATTTATTTATACATATTCGACCATTGTCTCCATAAAACCATGAGTGACGCGGCGTGCGTACGGACCATGTTGACGGCATCGAAGATCTGCACCTCGCCGATGGTGTTGGAGCCGGGATAGGCCAGGAAGCAGTTGTCGCTGTTGGACGAGAGCGAGCACAGCCCCAGCGGGTTGGGCGGCGTGTCTCGTATCGTGTGCAGCACCTTCATGTCCCTGATGTTGTGGATGTAGAGGTTCTCCTCCAGACACACCACGAGGCGCTGCAACACGGTCGTCCCTCCGCTCACGCCTGGCCTGGCGTCTCCGGTCCCATCACATTCCTTCAACCATGTGCTGTGCTATAACGCAGCCCAAATGTAATATCACATTGTAAAAACCTTTGTTTCGGTCTCCTTTGCAGTAAAAATTATATAATGCTTTTGACTAAATACAAGAATATTCAATATTTCCTAAATTATCATATGAAATTTACCTTTACAGCATACAAAAAAATTAATTTTTTTTTATTTATTTTTTTTTCCAATGTTTAATGACCTAACATAAACATAATTAAAACGAAACATTACAAATTTAAACTATAAATTTGTTCTCTATGGGCTATATCTGGCAACAGAGCACACAGAAACAAGGACGGTGCTAATGGCAGAAACTGTGCATTTGAAAGATAGGGTAAATACACATTAAAATTCACACTGCAAATTAAAGAGTGAGACATGCTACAGCTGTACAGAAGTATCACTTACTGATTCGGCTCAACAAAACCAGCGTGTAACTTTCGACAATTTTCAAAGCCGTCAGGGTCTGGTGTAAATATCACATTATTTAGTCACCCGAGAGAATTAATCGTTTATTTTTTTCTTTCCCGACAATTATGGCATTGGGGCCTGCTAATTAGTACCTGGTTATAAACACGCAAAAAAAAATTAGCAATTTTTTATTTGTGCCTCTTTATGGTCATTATTTAGAGGACTACTTTTAATTCAAAAAAATCCTCTAAAAAATCGATAACTTTATGATGGTATGCAAAACCCCTTCACTCTCTGCTGATCAGTTGGAGGACGCGTGGCAGACCATCACGGAGCACTCACGGCGCGGTTCAGCTTCACGGCCAGGATGGTGTTGGAGTAGCTGTAGTTGCAGATCTCCGTGCCCTTCTTGAAGTGGCACACCTTCAGCTTGCGAGGCGACGCCAGGCTGACCACCGCGACCAGACTGCTGCTGAACAGGCGCTCCACGATGCAGATGTCCTCCGTGTCTGCCAACACGACGCAATCCCGCATGCCACACGCACGAGCTGCCACCAACACCCCACAATGTGAACAGTTTCCGGGAAAAAGAACACGCGATTTGAAAACTGCTCGAGACACCACAGAGATGTCTAATCCAAAATCCCTGTAAGGAATGCGTTGAGAGCGGATGAATAGTTCTGGTTCTGTATTTCATTTTCAAGCAGTATTTTTACGGGCGTGAAAATGGCTAAAACGTGTCACGCCCGGTACAGATTCCTGAAAGCTCTCAGGGAACTTGCATTACACCTTTATCCTTTATCGTCATTTCTTTACCATCAAATAAAGACTGTGCACCAGTTCTCAGCCCTGCACTTAGAAGTGACACTGCACTAGAAGCACCACAAGCATCGTACTTATCGTCCCGCCTCACTAACACATACACCACTGACTAGGCGGGCCCCATAACAGGACACTCCAGTACATGAACATGCCAATTTAACAAAACTGAGTTCTCGAAGTGGAACGCAAACGGACGAGCACGTGAGAGTTGTTGGTCGACGCCGACTGATGCAATACCACTCCTCGTAGCAGACAGCGATGTCTCAGAGAGAGGAGTAGTGTGTCAGATCTAGCAGCTCAACTTCTCCTCATTACAATCAGCACACTTCTAGATCTTGTTAACGAATTAACGCCAATTAACGCAGTAGTGGGGTTAAACGAGAGTGCTCCCAGAAGTGCCCGGTATGTTCCCGATGTGTGTCATAATACAATCTCAGTTCCAATTATATCCGAAAGCCTTTTACTTTGGGGTATTAAATCTCTAAAATTCTCCATGTCTTCTGGCCCTGATGGTATACCTAATTTCATTTTTAGAGGTTGCTCTCAAATATTAATACCCCATGAGCCTACCAAATGTGAAATATCAAGGGTAGTTCCTATACACAAAAGTGGTTCAAAATTAAATGTTACTAATTATCACCCATTATATCTTCTTAATTATTTTCCTAAACATTTTTAAAATTAAAAATATGTTTTCTCTCTTCCAACAAGGTTTTAAAGCTGGTATGACCACTGCTACCAATCTTATTACTTTTCTAAATCCTATACACAATGAAGTCACAAACAGGGACCAAGTGGATGCCTGCTACGCCAAGCTTGTGAAAGCTTTTGATACTGTCAACCATGTTATTTTACTTAGGAAACTGTCTAAGTTTGGTTTAAGTAACAATTTTGAAAATGGTTCTCCAATTATCTTGACAAAAGAAGCCTGTTCTCCCATTCCACTAGTGCATTGTTTGTACATCATCTCAAAATCCCTTCATGATTGTTTTACTATTTCAAATTGAGATTAATGAAATTCCCAAGTGGCCAATTTCACACCTGCTGATCAGGACCAGGCCAAAGATAAGCTTATTTTTTAAATTGGTTTTCTGACGTTTCATTAGAAATTACGACCCCAGGTGTCGGCATCAGCCCAGGCTGGCCATTGTCACCCTTCGGGATATTTTCCGCGGGTTGTTGGTACCTTTGTTAAAAGTAAAACAAAGGGACTTTTTTTTGTATTTGAGATATTAGCTAAGCTTACAGTGAACGTGTGGAAAATCATCTGGACAGGTAAGTTATGACTTGCATTTTTTTTAGAAGTAATAAAGCAAAAGACTGCCTTAATTTTTTTTTTAAATAGGTTAAATACAAACTTTTATCCTTAAGCAAGAAAACTAACTTGAAAACAAAACTTCAAAATCATTGTATGTAAACTTTTCAAGTGATTCAAGTGTCTTGTTACGACTCTGGGTTGCATAGCTGGGCCAACCTGGAAGATAACAGTGTACCTACTGTAGAAATAATTATATTATCTTTAGATTTATCTCTAACTTTAATAAACTTGATAATCTGGGTAATATAATGAAAATAATTTTTTTTTTTACCTTTACCTTTGTGTTTTTTTTGGTAAATATGTAGTTGAGCGGTATTTGCGAAAAAAAAATGTTTAAAATCTGAAAATACTTTTATTGTATGCTCTTCAACTTCCTCTTTTCATTAAAAGCGGCGGAGGTAAGAAATTCTAAATACTTTAGGAGATATTGCCGTTCTTATTTTGCTATACAAGACCTGTGTAATCATTCGACCGCCGCAATTTTTTTTATTGCCATGTGTTTGTGAATCCCTAATTAATGAAAATGGTCGATTAGGTCAGGTCAGTTACATTATAAATACTTTGAAACTAAGCGTACATTAAAAATAATATGAATTAATTTCAATGGTTCTTTCATTTTAACTGACCTGACCTAACAAACCGGGACAAAGGATGAACAGTAACAACTCACGTAAAATGTTTTTGTTACTTATTACTTGCACAACAATATCCAAATAACAAATAAGACTTTAAAATTAGAAACGTTAAAAACTCACCTTAGTTGGAGGCCTAATTAAACACCGTTTTAAACAATAAATGAACTAAATAATCACGTATTGGTTCATTTGAATTCTGGCCTATCACGAACAATCACATGACATCATTATCCAATATAAAAAATAGATACTCGTAAACAAGAAACAATGGTGCAAGCCACATGAATGCACTGGTATTGTGATGAAATTTAAAAATTCAGTATCTCCTAAAGTATTTGGAATTTCTTACCTCCGCCGCTTTTAATGAAAAGAGGAAGTTGAAGAGCATATAATAAAGGTATTTTCAGATTTTTAACATTTTTTTTTCGCAAATACCGCTCAACTACACATTAACCCGGTTTTTTTTCTCTGTATATTCCGTTGTCCACTTGTGTCTATGTATTAATGTTTTTATGTATTTATGTAACTGTCTTGTTGCTTTGTTGGCTTGTGGTCCCTGCATGTGAGCGGTGCCTGCCTGTCAGATTGTCCTGGTATGTCTTGCTCACCTCGCGTGGTTCTGACACGCTAGTAGTGACCATATGTGTTCAGTGATGATGTCTGCCCATCTTTAAAATGTAAAAACTGTAGATGGATATGTCACAATATGAAATAAATAAATAAAGAAAAAATAAACCTTTTTCATTAAAAACCTTTAGCAAATAATTGAAATGTAACAGATCTGCTTTCCTGTATCAAAAAACCCACAAAAAAGGTCAATAGAAATTAAATAAAACTGATTTGTACAGTCTTAGTTATATTTCCTAAGAAGCCTCTAAAATATATTTTTACCAATACACAAATATTAACTTGAAACCACTTACCATTTTCATAAATTTGCTCAAGGTTATCAACTGAGCTCAAAGAAAACAGTCTGTACCCTGTTTTTGTGCCCACTGCCAAGGAACTAGAACAAAAAAAATTGCACATATAAATTAATGTTTTCACAGAACTAGAACTATAACTTAAAAATATTTTAAATACCTGCATATATCATTAAATGACAACATTCCAGTTATTAACAGTATTAGAACACTGAACAGCATACAAAACTATTTAACTTGCAAACAATGTCTGCAGCACTCATCAGAGGTTTGCATAATATGACCTACTTGCCCACTTTCACTTTTTAGCACCAGAGGACGCCATACTTGCTGCTATCAGAACCAAGATCACACTGAGTGACAATAAACTTCAACAATAGAACAAAGAAATTTGTGTTAACAGTATATAATAGTTAACAGTTGAAAACAATTACTGTTCAAACAATTAGCATAGTCACTATCAAAAAACAAATATTCAACCTATCACCTAAAGTTTATCGACACACGTTCACAATGTAAACAAAGGACCTTCAAAACAAACAAAACCTCCTGAATTTACCATTTTCATTACAACATAATGTATCATAAAATATAAATTTGAGATATGAATTAAATGTAACTTCAAAATAAATATTTATTCATTTGCAACTAAAACAAAAGAAATACATTTGAGACAAAACCTTACGTGCAATCTTGATTAAAGGTGACAAAGAACACGCCACTAGTTGGGTCAGCTCCCTGATTTGTGAGGTTCATTAGTCCTGATATACCAGCCTTTAATCCTTGCGTTAACACATCAACGTTCTTTGCAAAATTTTGCATAAATATTGCGTAAATACATCGACCTTGTACAATCACTCCATATTGATCATTAACTTGCGTACAAACATAAAACAGTTGAAAACTGAAATGGATTTTTTTTGCACCCAACAGTTATGCCAATAGCAAGAACTAAAATAAAATGTTTGTTCGAAACACTTACTCGATTTGCTCTCGGTTCATTATGAGCGAAGGGTGTATTTGGGATCTAACAAATAAAACAAAGTTATGTTAAAAAATGTGTTCAATTTAGTACTACTACTGCATTAAGTAGAGTTCTAGAAATGTAAAAATCATCTGGTGTTCACTTGTGGCTAAAGCAATAAAGCGACCCACAAGCAGGCTAACAAATTTTCTATCATTGCCTTGCCTTACCTTAAATGTTATATTTCTTTAAGCATGGTTTTTACCCTCCTCTCTAATTTTTTTTTTTTTAAGCATGAAGCCCTTCCCAAATTCTCTGCCATGCATAGTCGAGTTCTTTCAAACATTTCACTGGCAGGATGCTAGCAGACCTCAATGTTTCAGACCAGCAGCCAGTGTCATCATAGACATACCAATTACCATTTTATCCACGAGCATTTGAAGTACTGTGCAGTTGTAGTTGCAAGTACATGTGGACGCTGCATTTAAGCTGGAGGTTTCTACCTTATGTGAGAGTACTGTTTACCCCCAATCGTTATGCTGTCTCAGTGAGTACACACAGGCCTGCAACACGTGGTTCAGTGAGCGTTCAGACTAGGCTGCATAGTAGCATTAATTGATGCTCTGGTTTTAGTCCTTAATCTTTATTATAATTTTTTTTTTCTAAAATTTCCAAATCTTTGAAAGAATAGAAAAACAATTTTTTGTACTAGTTTCTGCAACAATATTGCAAACAATTATTTGTTGTGAATACTTTTAACATGTGGTAAACCGGCAGATGCCCGCATAGGTACAGTTCTGGCACACTGGCTGGTGGAGCGAGATGCATGTTGCAATAAATAAGCATTATGTTGCTGCTGTATTAATTTTTTCATGAGTCACAAGTTTATGAACAAATTTAAATTACAAAAAATCATTTGATGCCATTTAAAAAAAGCAGAAGGTCCAAGCGATGCGTACCTTCTGCGAAATTTGCACACAATATCTGTTTTCAGTGGGTGCATACCAATATGATTTTACTTCCGCTGTAGATAGCTTCTCAATACAATACATCAAAGAAGAACTATAACTATCTATTTTTGTGGCCAGAAAAAGATTAAAAAGGAATTAAACTTTTATTAAGTACCTGAACTAAGTATGTTTTTAGTGGTTTCTTATGACAAAGAAAAGAGTTTACCAACAATATAAAATGATTTTGAAGTTAATGCTTTTATAGGATTTTAATCACAATGTCTCATTTTCACCAAAAGAAAACGGGAGCACCTATTGAAGCAATATATTTTTTAATAAAATGAAAGGTTCAAGTTAAATTTTAGTGGCTTTTTAAGAGAAAGTTAATAAATATTTTTAATGATATATATTACCCTAAGTAGGCGGCAGTCTTCTTGGGAACAAGGTGAAACCATAAAACCATAAAGCTGTGTATGACCCAAGTGACAAATGGCAGCCTGTGTTGTTTTACAGAATGAATGGTGAGGTGTGCGAGTGCCAGTATGTAAGCAAAACAGCAAATAATATTGATTTGACTGTAAGTAATAATGTAGGTTTTGCAGTTGAACATCGCAGTGAGGGAAAACAATGGAGACAAGGGGGAAGCAGTCATACCAACACAGGTATCTAGCTGCTCAAACATTTATTACTACTACTGTACATTCCTACATTCTACAATAAACACTGGCAATAAAATAAACATCAATAGTAAAAATACAATGTTACATTTTTTGTTTGATAAATCTTTCCTATTATTCAACTATGTGCTATACATATTTGGTAATCTTCATCACAAATGTGATGGTCATAACACCTGGAAGTACACTACATCATTTCCATTCATATTTGTACCAACCTTGCTACTGTACAAGCCTGTTAAAAAAAAAAACATTACATAGGTCACACAAAGTTTTATTCCAAGAGCACAAGACTATACCATTGGATTTAGCTTGATCAAAAGTAGCAAAACTGATATGGTGATCAATTTGATTTTAGTCATGCAGTAAATATTCTGACTGGACAGTTCGTAGACACCACATTGCTGCAGCACAGCACAGTCGTGAACAGAAAACTGCCGAGGATATCGTAATCTTAACCCAGTGAGTGTGAAAGTATCAACGGTGCTTCCAGTTACAAATGACTACTTCTTAATTTAATTTACAATGAAGTTTGAATTGATGCACGATATGCTCAACACAGCAATACCAATAAAAACTGTTTGAACTGTGGAGAGCAAAACGAGGACGTGTGTGTGTGTGAACGACAGTGGTTCGAGCCGTGCTGTGGGCTGCGCTTGGCCAGCACGTCTGTAATGCTCGTCACGTGAAGCACGCACGGGAGGCGTGCCAGCACAAAGCACTCACACGGCCTCTTACACATAACGAGCACGGTCTTCAACACTCATCTCACAACATTTCAAACGCCCAAACCACTCGAAGACTTGTGCGAGGCTCATAGCATCCTCCTTGAAAGCCTGTTGAAGCAACTGGTAAGCTTCCCTTGCCGATTTTCCAAGCAGGAAACCAAAATTACAAACACACTCTTTGTTCTTTTGAATCTGCCGTTAACGACTTCGCAGGCAGAACACGAGAGCAGCAAGAGAAAAACAATGATACGTTCAAACTTTAACATACAAACTGACACAATCTGGGCAGCTGTTTACTGAAGGTATCTACTAACCCCATCTAGCGGGAGACCTCTCTACTACGTCTACGAATGGCAGTGCGCTGTCTTAATCCAGTCAATGGTAAGAGATACAGATGCACTGGTACAGCTCTTGTGTAGAGCTATTCAAGATAATTAGACAGACTGTCTTAACTCAAAATCAGCAATTTTTCAGTTATGACACTATGTTTATTGTACATTGATTAGTGCTTTACACTTTGGCACAGATATAATACAAAAGAAAAATACATTTATAAACTCCTGTTTTGTATTACAATTCGTTTGTAAAGACAAATATTTAGTCGCAGTCAAATCTGCATGTTAGTAGTTTTATTGGTTCGTACAGACAACTTGGACACAACCAATTTTTAATAACTGTGATGTACATTCAACATTTGACTGATTGCATTGTTATTTCTTAAATTTCTTCCAAATATTTTGTATTTCGACAGGAGAGTAAAGAGAGAGTTTGCACGTCTGTGATGAACCTAGCACGAACTTGGCCAAACGTGGTGTTCAATACGCTTAAGTATCAAATCAATTTGATGCCAGAACTGTTTCGTTCACATCAATACATGTTTGTTTAGCATTCTAGCACTATAACACTTGAATGTAAAGAGTGTCTGATTGCAATAAAAACTAAGAAGTCATTAAAGAGACTAAAGAGAGTGGACACTTGTTTTGCTGTTCACAGGGTTCAAATAGTCATATTTCATAATAAACAAGGATGTAGTCATTACAACAAAATGTAAAACAAAACAATCTAAAGACTTCAGAGGACTTAAAATTATTTCCTCTAAGTGAAATGAAACAGTCAAACTGAATGTCAGCTCAAGATATAGCTGCAGAATGTCTCTCAACAGTTGTCAGTCACATTAACACAACATTTTATTTTATATATTTCAATAAACTGTTACCACAAAATTAATACAAATTACTGCATTTACCAGAAAATAATGTGATGATTATTATAAAACCTGCTGAAACTGAAAGTGGAGGTCGTATTATAATAATAAAAAAACTTGTATCTTGCTGCTGGCCAAACGTGAACTAACAGCGATGGGAATAGCTTAGTTGTAAAACTACATGATGTGCCTTCGAACTGCGTAACTCATGCCACTTTAGTCGCTCTAGTTTACGGCTTCCTGAAACACTGGGGAAGGGAGGCGTGACAGATGAGACAGGATAACCATTTGGAGAGGGGGAGATAGTTCAAGTCCACTTCCTTCTGCTTCCTTACCCTGCGGCTCTGGCAAACCCCCCCCCCCCCCCCTCCCCGTGCAATTACCCTCTGTCAAACTTCCATGCGACTAGAGCTGGTACAAACCGACAGTCTAGGATGACAATGTAAACTGTGATTACTTCTTTTGAATGTCTGTGATTTTTAACTGTGATCGGAACACAGTTCAAACCCTTCTTCTTGTCTGCTCTAATGGAATATCTGAGTAAACGGCATGTGCTAATGATGTAGCTCCGTTGCAGAGTCGTTTCAAAATGTGTAAACAGCAAAGATACCATTTAATAATAGAGAGAAACTAATATAATAAAAAATATTTTGCAAACAGCAGTATTTTTACAAAAAAATAAAATAAATTTAAATATGTTAGTAAAAAATAAATGAAATATATATAATATATCTCTTTAAGAAAATCACTATTGTAAAGCTATAAAATCTTTTACTAGTAATATTTACTATAAAAATAAAATTCAAATGATGCAGAGAAAAATAATTTAGACAAAAGTTAATGATACAAGATGTTCAAAATTGTGCGTCTTTCCCTTCTCTCCGTCGACAATTATGATAGCTATATAATGCTAAAGAATTGCTCCAGATAAGATTATTGCAATTGTAATTTACAAATAAAATAGGTAGCTTATTTATTAGAGATGAAAAGCTTGTATTTTACCGTGGGAACCAGAGTTGCGCTCTACTGGCCAGTCAAGAACTATGGAAGTTCAGTTCTTCTATGAATCACAAAGTAAAAAAAAAAATTACGCAAGCAGCTATTGGTTGTCTAGGAACAATCACACTTCTACAAAACCGAAGCTCATTGCTATTGGTGCTATAGGAGCATTCACAATTTTCCATATAGAGTTTGTCTAAACCACAGGTTGTTTTTGTGAGACCCATCTCTAAATGCGACACCATACATCACAGCATTCATTGCTTTCAGACCCTGAGCTTTCCAACTACAGCCATAGAACTCAATTTTTTTTTTTATAATTGCCACCTGCTGTTTCAAAAACGACCATATAAATAACTTTCATGAGTAATTTACTGGCAACACTAAAGCTCTAGGAGGTATTATATAAATTCACTAACATAATTTATGATTTCAGTTTTTTTTTTAAATATTTTCATAAATGTCTGTGGTCATATTATATTCAGAGTTACATTATTTTCGGGTAAATATGGTACATTCAGCATTACATACTTAAATATGAGAATGTTCAAGTAATATTAAAATCCTATGTATAATTTTTCTAAAAAAAAAGTAAATGTGTGTACATAAAATTATACAGTAGTGTACACATAAATTGAAAATGGCTACACTACAATGAAGACAAGTAAAAAAAAGTGAGCGAGTCTTTCAATACTTGCCAGAGATGTACAAACATCTAACCTCGGTAATGAGCAAATTCATGTGTTCTTACATGTTCATGTTGCAAATAAACATAATAAGAAACTTGGACACAACATTTAATGCAGAATTATTAAAAATAAAATTAAAATTAAAAATAGCTGTTTTTTATAAATAACAAAATTTCTGGATGCGAATCACACACATACTTTCTGTGCCCGCCGCTAGAATTCGCTGCCTGAACCATCAATGTGGCTTGCCACCATCAAATGCAGATAGCAATTAACAGCATGAAACTACCAAAATTTTTAACTATTATAAATGGCTCCGATAGAAACCCAGCTTTGCACATGATTTTCAACAAGGAATTTTATTAAAATACTGCCCATCGTGTTAAAATTCACTAAACTGTTAATACTATATTAGAGGTTATACTTTTATGGCATTTCTAAAATATTACCCTGAAACATTTTATAACACTAAGTATATGTTTGTATATTTCTTTTTGCTAAAATGACTGAAATCAGTCTGTAAATATTTCCTACAAACAAACCTTAACCTTACTGAGCTGATTCAACAATATTATTAAATAATATATTAATTATATATATTACATTAATATTAAATATATATTTAAAATGTTTTTTGAAGAAGTAAAAAAAAAATTCCCCTTGATGAGAATTTAACCCCGTCCTGCGATGTTACCAAGTGCGTTCTCTACTGCTGTGCTAGGTACTATATATCTTGAGATTTCAGAACATGTATTATAATCATTGCAATGCCAGTTTTCTTAGGTATTTTAAAACTTGTGATTACTTTTCACCATGACTATTTTAGTTTACCAAATGTACTCGAAGGTAGTTTCACTATCATAAAGTTTCATTTGGCACACCAATATGTTTGGTCTGTCCCCTAATGTTTACAAAAACGACTATATACAAGTTGCTATACTGGGTCCGCCATCTTTGTGTCACATTTCAGTTTATAGACTTTTGTTCCATTCTCACGAATTTACTCCTACCAAATGCTGTATACAGAGCTAAGATGTTTAAACATCAAAAAGGAGAATCTTATTCCATATCCAAAAGTGAGAGGTTTTACTGAACTGACATAGATGTCACCATCAACCCAAACAGCAGACAAAATTTATACCGCACATAACACACCACTACAAACATTAAAATTCATTACAAATTTTCAACAATCATAACAATTTGGGGATGCCATATATGCTATATTTTATTTTAAAATGGTATAATTTGTTTTTAAGGAACAAATAAAAACCACTAGGAATGTATCCATACTAGCAGAATAAGTAATAGACAATTATTTTGGTATACACATCCTTCACTGAGTACCCTTAAAAGATTATCTAAACAAATCACTATTAAAACTACATACATATACGTACAACATTTATTAACAAATTACACTCACTATTTGTATCTGATTTAAAACTGTAAACAACAAAAATACACATACATATAGTAACAAAAATTAAAGGCTACAAATAAACTGATATCAAAAAACAATTATCAAATTTGATAGTACAAAATAAACTTCATTTATAACGCTATAATGAGACAGACTAAAAGGGAGAGATTCTAGCTGAAAGTTGTACTTGCGCAGATCCTAACGTAACGCTCTCCACTTCGAGCGGTCGAGCGGTCGAGCGGGACAGGAGGCGGGGACACCGAGGGGGTGCGGGGAGAAGAATATACTCGAGTGGAAGGCAATCGTGGCTTTGGCACACTGGACGCGACAGTGCTGTTGTGGGGGGGAAGGGAAGAAACACTCTTGCATGAAGTACACTACCTTAAGTACCAACACTGCAACACAAAGACACTCGCACGTCAGCGAACACATGATAGCAACACCTGAAGTGTAAGACAACCTGTGTACTTCCCATATTGACTCGAATCTAAGACCACGTCAACTCTAAGTAGAGGGTGTGAAAAATAGTGGATTTTGGTAGTTCAATGTTTTCAATTTGAATAGTAAACTTCCCAACTGCAAATAATTCTTTAACATAAACAGTTCTCGCGCAGTTTTTCTTTGGGATATCACTACAGAGAATGCAAGAGTAGCAAAATAATAACTCTACACCTTCAGTGAAGAGAAAATTTCGTGAAGATGCTTAGTTATAATTTCTCACTGGCATATTTAAAATTGCATTGCTGAACATTTTAATCTAAACAGAGTCAAATCTCAACTATACAGTTCCAGGAACATGTTGTTCAGATTGTCCATAGATTGTCGCCACTGCCAGATGCTGCCAAACGACGATCAGCGGCTCGGAAGACAAAATATGAAGGAAGTGAATATCTAGCATCACCACCACGCAAACCTGATGTTGAAGAAAACGAGAATGAAAAGAACGTTAAGTAGAAAAAGAAAAGAATGAGAACTAAGTCCAGAAACAGCAATAGAAGAGAAGGGGAAAACAAACCAATGGCGTGAAGGCCAAAGGAAGAAGTGCAGATAAAGCTACGAATACATGTGAGATAGGAAGAGTGTGCTCAGAGGACCACAAGAAGACAGCTGCCATGAGCAGGCTCGTGAAGATGTGCAGACATTCCTGAATGCGCGGATGCCTGCATATGCAATTGATGCAGGATGTTTTGCAAATGTGCGGGGCTCGGGGTTCGAAGTTCAGTCTGTCCAGTCCTAGGTTCCACTTGCAGTGATTGCATTTTTTTTATTATCAAAGTTTAATATAATTTCCTACATAAGTTTAACCAGAAGTAGCATTTTGTTCATTTATTCTTATTTTAAACTTTGTTGACTTACCTAATTCTTAAATAAAGTTACATTTCTTGAAATAGTTTTTATTTTATTTACTGAAAACCTTAGGTGTCTTACACTAGGGACTTCCCCTACTTATTTTTATGTTTTTAAAATTTTTAATGATGATAAAGACAAAATCCACTATTTTTAATGACAACAGAAGCTTTTTTTTATAACACCATAAAATCTTGGCTCTAATTATAGTAAGCAGCACCCTATTTCCAAATTATAAAATCTTGCACCATTTTTTGAGCTAAGAAAGTCATAAAAAAGGTGAGTCTTAGAATCGAGTAAATTAGGTATTTCACAAGATCCGCTGTAAAACCAGATGTCCAACAAATATCAATAATCAAACACAATGGCATTATGGCATCGTCACTGTGATTGGCTGGTTACAACATTCTCCAAACCAAGTGCTCATCTTGCCACCACAAGATCCATTCAATCTAACACAAGATTAAGAATTCCCTCAACCCAAAGAGAATAATGTCACTTGCAATTGAAAACTGTCATTTAATACACACACACTAAATAAGTTTGAATTTGAGGTAGTTATTCAACCCATGTCATAAATGAGAGAGGTATTATATTCATAGAATATTTGAGGTTGTCTTATAAACCAGTTTGTTATGTATTTGAGTGGATTAAATTCAGAGTTGTGTTAAAGAGTTTAGAATCAGAATGAAAGGTTAATGTTTTTATTTGTTTTATTTCAATGTTATATGGCACTTGATAGAACAATTGGTGATGCCAAAAACTAGATCGCATCAGCAGCAGCAAGTGAACATCACTTATCGCAGACGAAGGTACCTATTTCTATTAACTCTCCAATGCTCAAGCATCATTCATGCTTGTGGCAAGACTCTCATGAGGCAAGTTTTACTGAAATGAGAAATACCTATGTACAGTTAAAAAATGTGGGTTTCAATTACTAAATACTTACATACATTATTTAATAATAAATGAAAATAAGACAACTAATTTTCGAAAGTAAAACATACATAGCAACTAAACAGAACCTCAAATGCAGATCACTAGGCAATTGGAGTGTACGCGCAGAAGCTTCGGGCAATTACAGCGAGAAATCAAACACAAATCAAAATATCTGTATCAAGCACACGTCATTTCTCAACTGTTAGTATACATGTCCCACCCACCATTGACAGCTCTCAGGGCCATGAAATCTTGCTTCCATCTTGGAAGGCCCACCTGTTTAGTTACCAATTATCAACGAAAAAGTTGGAGCTGTGTCAGGACACGCAGGTCACTTGTTTTAACGTGTAAAGTCTGCAGGAAAGAGTCGCTCTTCACTACATAGTTTAAAACAAAGTCACTTCCCGCTGTCTGTCTGTCCCTATGTATGCTTAGATCTTTAAAACTATGCAACAAATTTTGATGCAATTTTTTAAATAGATAGAGTGATTCAAGAGGAAGGTTTATATGTATAATGCATGCATAATATAGAAGAGAACCACTGATAGTTTTAGAGGTTTCTAATGTGATGTCGTAAATAAACACATTTTTTTGCGGTTACATTGCAAACGCTGGCTGAACACTAAGAGATAGATCAAAATAATGTACTACAGTATTGTACACCTTAAAAAAGTCTATAAAAACGTCCGCGATGGTATATTTCTATCTCTTAGGGATAACCCACAATAACTATTTTATATCCTTTACTTTTTACGAGAAATAATGGCTTATTTACGAAGTAATTTTAAGCAATACAGCATTTATCCTTATCCAATTAAGTACCTTAAACACATTGCGCATTTAATATATATCAATATGGCCCTTTACAGCATGTAATTTGAATGAATATTTTCGAAGATACTACAGATTTAAAATGCAGGGACATAGCGGTTGCGGCAGTACCGGCCGGGGGGCATTCTGTAGTATATTTAGTATCAGCACTGCACCAGTGCGAAGCCCGGGCGGGTCGCTAGTGTGTTATATATTCGGGTAAAATAAAAGGGAGACATTGACCGAACAAAGGTCATCCTGCCGTTGTTCACCAAGCGCTCCACGTTAACTCTGCGATGTTCCCGAAACTGTCTCGCTCACTCGGTGTCGGGCACTGGGACACCCTCTTGCCAACAGGCATTACCTATTCGACTGGTTCAGGCGCCTTCTGAGGCTCATGTGTTGATTTTTAAGTTATTTTGCTCACAAAGAACACTGTGAAAAGTACACTATTTTTATTATTATTATTACTCAAGTCAATCTCGACAAACTCTTTACACACACACCCGGCACTCGGAGAGCCCCAGTCTTGATTGGTTAATGATACAAAATGTATCGTCTTTATGTTATAAAACAATTATTTATTAGGATAACATTACATTAGAATAATTTTGAGTGTGTGTGTAAGTGCCAATAATGCTGAAAAGAAAATGAGAAATCATCTTCACTATCAAGATCTCAAAACCAGCAGTGATTGGCCTTTTCCACAGTTTGAGATTAGCTTGATAAAAATTAAAATGTAGGCTAGTGCGATGAATGTTTCCCTCTTTTCTGAGTAACTGAAAATTATTTTCAATAACCTTTCAATGACTCACAAAAAAAAACGAATCCCATCTATTTTCTTATATAACCTACGAATTAAACTTATTTTTTTGCTTTGATAAGAACTGAATACTAAGGTCTTGATGAACACTGAACCAGAATATAACTGACCAATAAATCTAGAATTGCACAGTATATAAAATTATGTTTGCCATTATTGCAGAAGAATTAAATGCTGACTGAATGCAAAATGCAATTTCACAATGTAATAAATTATGAACAGGTAAATTCACGTCAATAAAAACCAAAACTCGGAAAGCACGATAGTAAGAAGTCTGTTCAGTAACATGTTTTCATTAAAGTAACACCACGAAAAAGATGTAAGCTTTATAGATTTCTTGTGGGACACACTTTTGTACCAATAATGATGAATATTAATGATCATTTTAACCTGTTCCATGTTTAACCTACTAGCATAATGGGTAGGTACTAAACACAACAAAAAAAAAAAAATCTCACAATAAAAAAACCTGTGAATAACTTATAAAATTACAGGACTCAAACCTAAAAAACGCTTAAAAATTAATAATGGTGTAAGCTTATGAATATAATGTGCAAAGTATGCTCACTATGTACAACTTTAAGCATGACAATTTAAATTTTCCCCAGGAAAGACAACTTCACATTCCTACCTTATTATTGTTAATTACCAATAGCAATAGCCCATAGATCTTCATCATTTGGTGTGCCCATAGCGTACACATAACGTGGAATCCAAACATTTGGAAACAGATACCTTCATCTTATTCGGATAATACTTTAAATGCTGTAGTCAAGGAGCGTACCTTGAAACCAAATAACACAATAGTTTTGGGATTGGCTGTTTCACCTGCATATAAAAAAGGTTTATTTCAGTAACACTCTAACATAATCCTGCAAGTCGAGAACATTTGGTTGAAACTAAACATGATGTACACGACATGAACTACGAGACACTTAAGACAATCACAGCAGCACAGATCATGTGAAACACACCAACCAGTTGACACTAACACTACCCTACTTCTAAACATCTGCAGTAAAAGACTGGAGACAACGAATGTATAAGTTATCACAAATATAGTACATCTAAAACACAGATAAAACTTTTGATACAAATTACACCAATAGGAAATTTTGGCATCCACGAGAATATACTTACATGAGATACAAATGATAAAACACGATGCCACTAGCCTGAGGGTGGCATCGCGTGATTGGTTGGAGCCGAGCTGCCTTAGCAACGCGTGAGTGGCGTCTAGCGGCATCACGCAGACGTGCAGACTAGACTGTCGCAAACAGTGCGGGTCGCAGGACATTGCTAGTGAAGGTCACCTCAGTGGCCGATAGAGAGCACTGCTGCCGCAGTTAGCCAGTAAGCTAGTTGCATCCCGTACACAGGCCCAATAAAGCATTTCAAATACCAATTGTTATATTATTTGCTATGTTTATTTGGTTGTTTCTTACACAACCAATGAGCAATATGCTTATCATTTCTTTACTAATTATCTCTCCCCAAAAAATCGGGAACGCATCTACCCCAAAATCATTGGGTAGGAAACAACATTTTCCAGTTTCCAGATATAATTACAATAGTCTACATGTCCATACACCAATTTGGTTGTTAGCAAACTATTATCAAAGAAGGCAAGTAATCAAAAACACGTTTTCAGTAAATTAAATTCAAAACTATAAACTGCGGTATACAAATAAAGACGGGCACACTTTATCCGGCATTTGAAACATACAAGAAATATAATTTATTTCACGTTTCAGAAAATGGTAGCGGATCAAATCGTGTCACGATTGAAAATATGGACTATTTGACATATTAAACTGGTGTTGTTTGCTTCATATCAAGTACCGGTATAAAAAAAATGAACAAAACTGTTAAGAAAATGGACTAGGTCAACAAAAAACACAAGAACTGTTATGCTAAAGAGAAAATGTTAACATGGTAGTTGAAATGATGAATAAATAAATAGATAAGATTGATCCGCCATGTTCACACACTGTAGCTTACTTGCTGTATTTATCTATTACGTTATGGCCATTGCGACAAGGCAAAAAAAAAAAGTACTGATTCGAGTGTAAAATTTCTTTGTTAATGTCAACTGAATATTGCCAAAAACACTAAAACAAGAGAATAACTAAATTTTAAGTGTGAATATGCATATGCTAGTTGAGTCACTATTTCACAAATCAGGCTTTTTGTTGTAATTTTACAGCTATAATAAAATTAAATGAATTTAGCTTATTTCGTAGTATTTTGTGGTTCATTATATTGCTGATGCCACTCAAGTCACTGCTAAGAGCAGCTGAACTCTATACACAATGGTAACCTAAAACCATTTTATGAAACTAACTAGCAGATCTATTATATATATATATATATGACATTTCACTCAAATGACTAACTATAACCTTTGAAAACTTACGATTTCCCACGAATATACCATATCTATTTTACACACAATTAAAGTAAATTAAAATGAGTATTATATCAGGTTGTAATTTAAGCAAAAGATGTGCAATATATAATTCAGAGGCGAATTGCCCCTCAAACACATCACATATAGTCTTTAAGGAAAATATGTTCCTACTCGCAATTTTGATTGCTAATAAACATCGATAATCTCAATAATGATTTGGTCAACGGCTTTAACGTCAGTGACGTAACACTGCCGCGTAACAACATAAATCGACCATCACAGCCTCAAAAATAATAAAAACCACCAGAGGGAAATTCAGCTACGGTCTAGGTAGTGGTAAAAATTAAAGCTCTAGCCTTGTACGGGATGAGACGAGACGCTTCAGTCGGAGCGAGTGCCAAGATCGTGCGAGGGGTACAGGTAGCTGAGGACCGCGAAGTAGTGGATGCTGGACGCCATCACCACGAACACGTGCCAGATGGCGTGGGCGCACGGGATCTTGCCGTCCGCCTTGAAGAACATCACCCCCACCATGTAGACGAGGCCGCCCACCTTCAGCTCGTACAGCCCCGCCAGCTCCATCTGCAGGCACAGGGGCGTTCGCTGGCCACTTTGCCACTACCACAGCATCCTTATAACAACAAGAATTTTTTTTTTAACAATATTCACTTAATTAACCAGGAAATTCAGCACTCACGAAAGCAAGCTTGTACGTGAGTGCATCCAGTCACTTCAAATTACATGTGGTATTTTCGACGATTGTAAACATTTGTAAATGTATAATAACTGAGAAATAAATACATAAAATATCTTACATTAGTTATATAAAGATGAAAGTTAAAAAAAACTATGTATTGAAATTCAATGTTATGTTCAAACAAAAAATGAATAAATTATAACATCGTTACATGAATAAATGAAAATATGATTAAATAAAAACTAGTATTTAAATAAAGTACAGGTACAAAGTTATAACAATATATAAAACTTACTTAAATACTAAAGCCATCTCTTCATCAGTTAAATTATCTAGCCAAATATTAACATATTTTTTCATTTTAAAAATAATTTTTAGTTTTCCAGGAAGAATAACAAAAATTTTTGAAAGCAAAAATTCTAAAGATCTCTGAGATATTGTTTTATGAAATAGAAGGATTTGTAAATTTATATTCTGTCTATGCCGTGTGGGATAGTTATGATCTATATAATGGCACTCTTCGCCTAGTCGAGCACATTACACATGTATTCAATGGTATTGAGGCAGTTCAGACAAGAGACGCATCTACTATGAAAAAAATACATTTCGCTCACGGTGAATGAACTGTCTGCTGCAGATAATTCGTGGTTGTCTCGCGAAACATGCAGTCTATCGGGTGGATGATGCCTCACATCCAAGTGAGCAGGATCGAAAGCATCAAAAGACGCTAAAGAACGTAGAAAACGGCAAGGACTCTGATGTACTACTCCTTCCGATCCTGGAGCCTGGAAAATTTATCCTGGCTTGCCTCGAAGCCAGAATATCTAAACTCGGTAGTGAAGTCCAGCTTCTCTCCGGAAAACCCAAGAAGTACGTGATAATATGTATGCGAAAGTTGTGTATTCTTTTAATATTAATTTGTAAAATGGTACCTGTATACATATTTATGCAATCATTAAAAAAAAAAGATTGTATTTAACTCATATCATAGCTGCAACTGCCGGTCCTCAGTCCTCCTCCTGATATGGTGCAGTGCAGATAAGCTCTCTTCAGTACGTATCCCGAGACTTAGTTGGTATTCAGTACTTTCCAACGTTGACCCTGATGGAAGGTGTACCATCGCCAACGAAGATCCAGATGGCAATGATGCCAACAACTGCAGAGAAAGCGGTGGAAGGTCTACCATCGTCGTTGGGGATCCTGACGGCCGCGGAGATCCTGGTCGTTGAGAATCATCATCAATGGCTATGATGACTACTGCAGATGTGGTTTCGCCAGCAGAGACCTTGATGAATGTCGTTTCTTCAGGTGAAGGGAATTTAACATGTCCGGTGTCTTCAGAAATAGTGGCATCTTTGCCGCTAAGTGCAGACTCAAGTACTCTCAAATATTCTGGCCAACTGTACAAAAACCGAGGAACGTCTTACACTACAACTTCAAGTGTTCGTTGATATGAAAGGAGCAGGTGCGTGATTAGTGTACAACAAAGACTGTATCAGTGTGAAAAATGTAGTAAACAATTTGGACGCCTTGATGCTTAAAGCGACAAGGTAAAATCTGCATAGGGCCAGTTAAGTGCATGCAACAACCTGTTCGCAAATTTTGCGGCAGAACCTTTATGCTACTATACCATGCTAGACATCAAGAAGACTGGAACTGTCCCTGGAACAAGTCATTAAGTTCCGTCACAATAGGAAAGGTGTGGCTTCATATACAGGTGCCGCCCACTACTTGTCAGTTCATTCCAATTACTTTAAAACTACAAACTGAAAACTGATTGGGTACAAAGTCTCACATGACCTTTTGCGCATGAATACATAACTGGCTTGCTTGGGCTATGGTCGGAAGTTCTACAAAACAAAATGGCAGCTGTAATGCAATAATTTGAAAAGACAAAAGTTCCAGGAAAAAAAAATAGCGGAATACAATAAGCTGAATCCAAAATGGCGACTGGGGTCAATATCATCTAAAATGGTAATCAGGGTAAAGGTTAAGATAATCCAAGATAGCCACAGCGATGTCACAACCCAAGATGGTGTTCAGCCATGCACCACACTAATACATTTTATACTTCTCATGCAGGTCTCCAGGCACTTGTAGCGCTCGTGGAACACCTGCTGGTACGCGATGCCGAGGGACGCTAGCAGCACTAGTGAGGGGTGGGGGCGGGGTACTCACGGTGCTGTAGAACATGGCGAGGGAGGGAGCCACGGCCATGAGCAGGTACACGCAGGTCTCCAGGCACTTGTAGCGCTCGTGGAACACCTGCTGGTACGCGATGCCGAGGGACGCTAGCAGCACTAGTGAGGGGTGGGGGCCAGGTACTCACGGTGCTGTAGAACATGGCGAGGGAGGGAGCCACGGCCATGAGCAGGTACACGCAGGTCTCCAGGCACTTGTAGCGCTCGTGGAACACCTGCTGGTACGCGATGCCGAGGGACGCTAGCAGCACTTGTGAGGGGTGGGGGCGGGGTACTCACGGTGCTGTAGAACATGGCGAGGGAGGGAGCCACGGCCATGAGCAGGTACACGCAGGTCTCCAGGCACTTGTAGCGCTCGTGGAACACCTGCTGGTACGCGATGCCGAGGGACGCTAGCAGCACTAGTGAGGGGTGGGGGCGGGGTACTCACGGTGCTGTAGAACATGGCGAGGGAGGGAGCCACGGCCATGAGCAGGTACACGCAGGTCTCCAGGCACTTGTAGCGCTCGTGGAACACCTGCTGGTACGCGATGCCGAGGGACGCTAGCAGCACTAGTGAGGGGTGGGGGCGGGGTACTCACGGTGCTGTAGAACATGGCGAGGGAGGGAGCCACGGCCATGAGCAGGTACACGCAGGTCTCCAGGCACTTGTAGCGCTCGTGGAACACCTGCTGGTACGCGATGCCGAGGGACGCTAGCAGCACTAGTGAGGGGTGGGGGCGGGGTACTCACGGTGCTGTAGAACATGGCGAGGGAGGGAGCCACGGCCATGAGCAGGTACACGCAGGTCTCCAGGCACTTGTAGCGCTCGTGGAACACCTGCTGGTACGCGATGCCGAGGGACGCTAGCAGCACTTGTGAGGGGTGGGGGCGGGGTACTCACGGTGCTGTAGAACATGGCGAGGGAGGGAGCCACGGCCATGAGCAGGTACACGCAGGTCTCCAGGCACTTGTAGCGCTCGTGGAACACCTGCTGGTACGCGATGCCGAGGGACGCTAGCAGCACTAGTGAGGGGTGGGGGCGGGGTACTCACGGTGCTGTAGAACATGGCGAGGGAGGGAGCCACGGCCATGAGCAGGTACACGCAGGTCTCCAGGCACTTGTAGCGCTCGTGGAACACCTGCTGGTACGCGATGCCGAGGGACGCTAGCAGCACTAGTGAGGGGTGGGGGCGGGGTACTCACGGTGCTGTAGAACATGGCGAGGGAGGGAGCCACGGCCATGAGCAGGTACACGCAGGTCTCCAGGCACTTGTAGCGCTCGTGGAACACCTGCTGGTACGCGATGCCGAGGGACGCTAGCAGCCACACCAGCCACCACAGCTCGGCCACCCACTCGTCAACCGGCATGGGCTGCAGCGTCACCCACGGGAAGTACGACGCCGCGATGAACACGTAGATCATGGCTCTGTCTCCGCGATGCAGCGCATCTTTCAGGTGCCTGCAACACAACGTCATCGTGCCACTGGCTGTCGCCGCTTGGCGGTCCGAGAGAGAGCGAGAGTGTTGGGACGGGACTCACCGGTTCTGGTTGCAGTAGAAGAAGACGGAGTGGAAGAACGTGGAGACAGTGAAGAGCAGGATGAGCGCAGCGCCGTACACGAGCGCGGAGAAGTACTGCGGCCAGGTGCGCGCCCTCTGCAGCAGCTCCAGGCCGGCCAACATGCTGGGCAGCACCCACACCTGGGGACAGCGTGGGGCACCCGTGCGACTACCTCACTCACTGGCACGCTCCGGTGACCACAGACGAGGGCAATGCCGTGACTTGCCTCTGCACTGATCAGCCATAATACGACTGACTTGTAAGTACAGACAATTCTGTGCAATGTAATTTCGGAAAATACAAGAAAAACTTTCTTCTAGGACACCTGCACTTTCCCACTAAAAATATTTCCAAATTAATTAGTAATTTTTGCAGTCTCACTCGAGACTTCTACAGAATCAAAGTCTGTCAAACGTAAACTGAGAGAGTCAAGGGAACTGTTATTCACAATTACAAAAGCTGTGAAAAGCTGTATACTAACTTAGCACCGCAGCTTCGCGAAGTAAAGTGGACTAGGAGCGAGGTGCACACGAGCCAAACCTAGCCACCGCTTCATGCAAGGCCAATAATGAGCCAAGTCCCACAAGCTCCTATAGCTTCTCCGTGTACCTTTGTGCTGCAGGGTTCCCTGATTGCATTCTCTTGTGTTTGTTAACAAATTCTGAAATTTTTGGTTGTGTCGCTTGAAGGTTTTTTTTTTAAGTTGGAGATGTATCATCAGAATATTTGCACTCCTGTTTACTCTTTGTTGTCATGACCTCACAACTTAAAGCCACGTAGCAACTACGGCCGTGGTCGCAACTGGAGATTGCCGATGTTCATTTGTTCACCAAAATCGATTTACGATTCGTATTCACAGCATGTGTGATGGCTTGCAGGAACAACTAAGGCAGTATCGCGACTCATAAGAGCACTTCCTCGTACGACGGTGTTTGTTTTTTAAGCTTCGCAACACACGTGAAGCCTCGCATCACATTCGAAGCTTCAAATGAAACGAATAGCAAATTTCCTGGCGAAGCCGAATTAAATATCAAAACAAGCTTCGATTTTATTTACTAAGCCGAAACTTCTCACAGGCCTACGGGCCTAGCTTTTGAAAGTACTTTTTATCTATCCTGTCTAACAAGATACTTAGGTCGGAATTTTGCCTATTTTTAATTTGTGAGAATATAATTATTATCAAGCCATTGGTGCTCAAATATTATGTAAGTACAAAACTATTGGCTATTTTCACTAGTCAAATTAAATTAATGACATTTGTTCATCAAGATAGCTTCTTTTTTGGCCATGATAGGCTTAGAAAGTGAAGCCTATGTTCTAGTAGCACACTTCTGATAATAACGAAAAAAAATTAGTGACATTAGTGAAGCTTCAAGATAGCATTATTTTGACCATGATAAGTGTAAGTGAAGCCAACGTTCTAGTAACACACTGCTGAAGATTAAATTAATTGGCCATTCGGCACTAACTACTAGTTTCATTACTGTGCTGACTAATTTTTCATTTGTTTTCTTATTTAGTTTGCAAACTCAAGTGTGTTAAATTAGCCAGTTTTGTGCAACTACCATTTGCCAACTCTCTGATGGGTTACCTAAGTCAGGTTCAGAAGGTTAGAGGGATTAACTTGGACTAAATGCCAAGTAATTAACTGGTTTAATTAAGTGCACTAAATTAAGAGTGTTAGCTACACTTACTCTGAAAATAATTTTGAAATAAATCTAAATAAATTTGACACACATAAATAAATAATTAATAAACTAAACTATAGTTGCATTGACCTGAAATTCCCATGCATTAGATTAGTGAGTGTGACTTTATTTGAACTGTGACTGATTTGTATGGTCTTTATGTTTTGTAAGAAGAGATGGAGAAGTGCTGTTTTTCTCTTTCTACTCATTTCATATGTTGGATTATCAACATTTGTAATAAAGTTGGGTCTGTTTTATTTGATGGTTTGTGTTCAACACCTACACATTTTGTATTAAGGATGTTGTAATAAGCAGAGAGGCCATCTTAGCCACAGTTTCAAAAATTTATTGACATTTGTTTTTGTCGTATTTTCAAATAGTTTTTTCATATGCCAAGGAACATAGTGCACTCAGGGAAATTACACTCAGAGCAGTTATCCTCACAACAAGGTCATATGTACATACAAAGTGGCAAACGTAACTATGGAATTATTATTTTTGTAGTCAATTGTTTAGTGTTCAGAAAAAAATTATAGTATAAAAAATAAAACAAAAAATTATATGTGCTAGTATTCATGTTAACTTTAGAATTGGCTAGTCCATAGTGGAGCAAAAAAAAAAACTTTTTCTTTTCTGTCTAACTTACATTGTGCTGATTTACATTTTCTACTTTAAAATGTGTTTGTTGTGTAAGCAACATCTCCGCACCGTACGGCAAGACTTACACCGTGAGTGACGACATTGGCCACGTGCTCGATGGTGGTCGGGTTGTAAGCCTGGTTCCGACTGGCCTTCTCATTCATCCACTGCACGCTGCAACAAACGAGTCACAAACATAACACAGTCCACGCTCCCATGGCCGAACACTTACACCCGCATCTTCAGCACACAAAAACTTTCCAATCTTAAATCTAGTTTACCCTTTACGACTTTCACGAGGTTTTAAGGTATTCGGTATTTTCCGAGATTACTCCAGCCCTGGCTTGTACGTTCCAGAACTCTTCACCGGCAAGTTCCTTTAACAGGTTTGGCCACAGCTATTATCTCGTGGTTTTCTAGTCGGCATGAACCTGTCATCTCTGAGAGATTCGGAGGTTTATTGGAGTGCTTGATCGGCAGTGCGTACACACAGCGGGCCCGGGGTCACACTTTAGCCGTCCTCACTTGCTAGATCACGCCAGGACACTGCGCGGACCAGACAGCGCAGGAGCACTCACCCCTGCATCCACTTCCAGTCGAAGCTGCGCAGCGCAAGCAGTGCGACGTGCTGCAGCCATGAGCCCTTCACCTGCCGCTCCGTCAGCGTCATGACCACCGCCGGCTGCCGACGCGCGTCGCCACGCTCATCCTGCTAACAGCACGTCCTTCCTGCACCTGCCGGGCACCACAGTCTGAACACTTTCTGCCAAGATTACTTTAGTATAAAGTAGCTTGGCTTCTGGGTTGTAGCAGGTAACTGCTCCCTGATGATGGCGACTGCAACGTCAACCGAAACGTCGTCGTGAATTATCCGCCAAGAGACACGGCCACAACCCTGAAGCCAAGCTACTTCGGACAATGGCCGTGAATACCTGCGAACATTATTATTTTGGTATAGTTTGATTTTTCTGGTTCTCCTATGGGAAGCAAAAGATGAGACTTGCACCTGCAGCAACATGCAGCAACATGCAGCGAGGTTCGAGACGCCTAGTTAGCACGGACCAGTACGGGTTCGCAATGTGGATCCAGCACGGATTCACATGCATACTGCGCTGGTTCGCACACGGATCTGCGCTGGTTCGCACGGGAACCAGCACTGGTCCGCATGCAACGCTGCCTACCCCACCCCAAACCAGACACATTTTCCTCTCACGGTTATCAACAGACAAGGCGTGAGATAATATAAAATTAATTTAAAGGAGATTAAGGAGGCGTACGAATCCTGAAAATGCATAACGAAAAGTCTAGGAAAACAATAATTTTATGACTGCCAGCATTTTTATGTTTATTTCAGTACTTCATTGTGACTTTCGTGATCTGTACTTCATTTTCGTTACTCTTTCATGATCTGTAGACACCCGGGATGAAAGTATTCAAATTATTTACTGCTGGAATATTGAATATGGCCTACATTTTTCAGGAATTTTGCTGTGCAGTTTGAGTCATGACAGAAATCATTTAAAGCTGGGACTCGCATGACCTCACTATGGTACATTTAATTGACTTTCAGTCTAGACATGTCATGCATGTTGCATCCAGCCTAAAACCAAATTTTACAAGATTTTATTCACAATTTTAACTTTTGAGAAAGGTATTTCTTAAAAATATATATTTTTTAATCTTATACCACTAATAGCTAGCAGTCACAGGCAGACCAACTCACGTATGTATGCAGAGACAAGAACGAAACAAACTGACACAGAGCAAAAAAAAACGGTTCTGACACCTCTTGCAATGGAGCCCTAAGAACTAAATACTGTTAGAAACCAAAATGAACATAATCTAATAAAGAGTTATTTTCCAATTGAAATATTTCAGATTCCAAATTACCACTCAAACAAGTTACCACTAAATTATTAACTATTAAAAAACTGTTGAAGCAACCAGAGCTAAGAAAGGCTAGATCGGAGGCACTCAGGAGTACCACTGCGGTTATGACCTCCAAATTGTTATCAGGGTCAACACTTCCAGTTCAGAGATAACAGGACCATCGGCCGCTATCTCAATGAGCTTCTAGATGCTCAACACAACAGCCCAGCATGGCACCAGAGGAAGCAGTCATCTTATCCGAGTGCTGCAGTATACAGCAACAGCTACTCGCTCTGCTCCGCTGTGCCGGCAGTCCGCAAGAAACAGTTATTCACGACGGGTGGATTGAATCAACAAAGATACATATATTGGCGTGGCAGTTCCTGTACGCTACTGGCGTGTGGCAGTGCCTGTACGCTACTGGCGTGTGGCAGTGCCTGTACGCTACTGGCGTGTGGCAGTTCCTGTACGCTACTGGCGTGTGGCAGTGCGTGCACGCTAATGTGTTCTCAACACCAGGCGAGCTCGGGGTGCAGCCAACACTGGAACCAGCCTGTGCAGAATTGTCGTATGACGCTGCCGCTGGTCCAGCTGATAAGGAACAACATATGACAAATTTTTAAAACTATTTTCTTTGTCTCAAATTACTTGTTACCTTATTTCCATTAGAATAACTAATACAATTTTTTATGAAAAATATCAATAGCAATGTGTTATGCCTGCCAAACTACTGTGGCACAAAACACTTTACAGTGTGCTTAAAACTGGATCCAGATATTTGTTATGAAGGATGGGGAAGGGGGATCAATTTCCATTCTCCCATGGACATGGACATGAACATATATGTATACATATAATATTATAAGTATCATAGATGGAGGGTGTAAGATACACGTAAAATGAAGTGACAGAAACATCAATGAGCACATGACCTCAATGCTTGTATTTAACCAGAGCCACTTCCACGTACAGACATGACCATCCACACCGAAATATTAAGCTGTCAATACTACATTCCCCATTAGTGATCTAGTGTACGACATTCAGTAGGATGAGGTGTGGTAGGCCTTTTGAAAAAATATATATAATAGCCTAAATGGTATTTGTGATTACTACTAAGAGGAAGATAAGGACATCCCCCCTCCCCTCAAGAATTCATAAAAAAAATATAACATTTCCACCAACTACAGAAAAAATTTTAAAGCTAACAGCAGGCGAAGAGGTTCAACCTCCCCACAAAATTAAATCCTGTGTATGCTCCTACTGACGTCCGTTGATCTTCATGCAGGAATTTTGTTTTTCAATTTCCGATTGATTACAAGGAATTCAAACCCTTGTAGGCAACAGTGTAAAAAATAGAGAATTAATAAAAAAAAATAGAAAAAAAAATTACTGGAAAAGTGATTAAAATTGCTGGAATTGAAATAACTTAAGAACAGAAGAAAACACAAACAAAAGGTGTACTGATTCCCGTGTTAAGAAGCTGGCATAGAGAACCAATACGCTTGCCATCCACCGTACTGCTTCCCACTGCAAATAGACTAGATGAAGAACTAGCCTTATCATTGGGGCCTCGCAGGAGCCAGTAAATATATGGGTAAACATTATTCACATACAATTTCAAGCAAATTTATTATTTTTGTTCATTTTCATAATTTTATGTCATAGAATTATATGAAACTTGTTTATCCGCAAATAAATGACTCTCCTGTTAGTTACTAACCCTAAATCTGTCATTCATTAAAACGGTTTGTATCATCCATAACCTGCCAGTAGCATGCACACTGCGAACCAGCATCTGAACATGCAGTCCTTTCTGCACAGCTCTGCCCTTCCTATGTAGTGCAGACCGGCAGTCACTTAACAGGCCCTTAGCCGGTAAATATGTACAGTCGCGGTAGATGCCAAAAAAAATGCTAAAAATCTGAAAATACTTTTATTCTGTGCTCTTTCACTTCCTCTTTTCAAATCAGCCGGCGGAGATAAGAAATTCCAACTACTTTAAGGGATATCGAATTTTTTAATTTTCATCACAATACCTGCGTAGTATGCTGCGATCACCATTGTTTCTTGTCATAGATAATAAGGTTTCTTGTTTACGAGTATCATATTTCTTATTGGACAATTTTGTCACGTGACTGTTCCGTGATTGGCCAGTATTCAAATGAACTAATAGGTGATTATTTATTCCGTGATTGGTCAGTATTCAAATGAACCAATACTTGATTATTTATTCATTTATTGTTAAATACGATGTTTAATTAATCGGTCAACTTCTGCCGTGAACGACTACATCATTTCCTTCTAGTGGCAAAGGAAATGTACCCGCCTCCAACTTAGGTGAGTTTTTAACGTTTCTAATTTTAAAGTATTATTTATTTATTTGGATATTGTTGCGCAAGTAATAAGTAAAAAAAAAAATTACGTGAATTGTTAATGTTCATCATTTGTACGGGTTTTGTTAGGTCCGGTCAGTTACATTATAAATAATTTAAAACTAAAGAACAATTAAATTTGCAACGGGCTACATGGGCGCCCGTGCACACGGCCTTCCCTCCCTCTCACTCCCTCCATCCCCCTTTGCCCCTAACCCCTTCCCTCCCCTCGCTTTCCCCTCCTGTCGTTTCTTCGGTGGTAGCTGACAACACTAGCGCCATCTGAGCTTAGTTTATTTAAGGCCTTGCGCCCCCTGACTCTTCCTGTTTCGACGCTGGGACACCGACCGATCTACACGCCCCTTAAGGTACGGTTGACTTCAAATTGAGTGATTGCGGAAGGGACGCGATGGCCGCTCCCGAAATGTAACGTAAATGTTATAATTCTCCTTTCTTGTTGTTTCGAAATTATTGTTTTGGCCGCCACCTTGTAAATTCCAATTAGTATTTTCTGTGGCTTCTCCTCCCGTTGTCAACCGTGCCTCATAAGATGTTTTCGTCATTTTTCTTTGTTCATTTGGTGGTGTATCCCAGCGTTGGCAGCCAAGGTGATCAGGTTTAATTTGTTACGTTCCCTGTTCGTCATAAGTATTTATAGGGCAGAGTTAAATTTTATATATGATATACTGCATGTAAACTTTTGTTCAAGTTGACATCGCGTCGTGTAATAAGGGTCTTATGCCCCGTGTGTCTAATGGGACCGTGAATAAATCATGTATCAATAATTAATGTGTTATAAATTGAACATGTGTAATTATCTTCTGCAATTGTTGATCGCCTTGAATTTACTATGTGAATAAATTGTTTTCATAACAGTCGTTCAGGAAACGTCTCGTTTGATGGTAATTTCACTGTTGATTATTTGTTTGTTGTTAGTGCAAGGCAATCAGTTTACCACTCTGAGAAAACCCCTCCCAGAAGGGGCCTAAAGTGTTATAGAAATTATTCACTACCACGCGGGTGCAAATTAAATTCACATTATTTTTAATGTCCGCTTAGTTTGAAAGTATTTATAATGTAACTGACCTGACCTAATCGACCATTTTATTTATTACGCATTCACTAACACACGTCAAAATAAAAAATGGCGACGTTCGAAGGGTTAAACGGGCGTTGTATTGCTAAATTAAAAAATTCGATATCTCATAAAGTGTTTGGAATTTCTTATCTCCGCCGGTTGATTTGAAAAGAGGAAGTGAAAGAGCACAGAATAAAAGTGTTTTCGGATTTTTAGCATTTTTTTTGGCATCTACCGCGACTGTACATATTTACCCCTTAGCCACATCACCGCTGCAAGTGGGCAGGTGAACATTACTCCTGCTCTTGATGGATAAAATGGCATGTGTAAGCAATTAAATATTTTTTCTAGCACCTGCAATGAACACTAAGTTACTTACCTGAGCATTATGATTTTACAAGAATGTTTTATCTGTAAGCAATTGTACATTTGTTGTTGGTAATTAGGCAGTTTATTGGCTTAGCTTAGTTTCATGACTGCAGATCTGCAGCAGGTCGGTCTACAGGGCAGTGCCGAACACAAAAATGGGCAATTTTAAATCGGTCGGCATGCCGGTGAGCTTGCGAACATCATTGTGGACAATAGTGACGTATCGTACAAACAACAATACCATCTTCAGAAAGTTCCAGCCACTATTTACCCATTAACACCATGAAATTGATTTAAAATAAACTTACTGAAAAGTCAATATAATGGTTTATCTGTAGAAAACTTTGTTCTACCGGGACACATTACGTGATTTTTACACAAGGTCCGAATAAAACAATATTTCAACCAAATATTTCCTTCAACTACTTCTAAATAAAACCTTCATTTTTTTTTAAATCATAGATTAACTACCCAAACCAAACTCATATTAAAAAAAAGTATATCAAGTAGGTAATTCCTAAAGACTACGCAATTACTAGCTAAACGCGTAAGACGTAAAATGTAGGTCTATGATAGGGTAGGAAAAATGCTAAACGAACGCAGGTGAACGCAGCGGTAAAAAAATCTCGTCATTGTGAAAAAAACTAACCAACTCCTTAAATTGTTAGGTTCTGTTCATTAAGGTACATTGCCTCCAGTTGTTACTTTTTTTTAAATAATTCAAAAAATACAACAATAATGTAATATGTTGCAAGGGTCTATTGGGCAAGCATTGCTATAGTATAACAATGGTTTTCCTCATGCTGGAGTACACAGCAGCAGTGTAAGACTCAGCAGAACTTGAGAGCGAACTAGAAGGGGTATAGAAGAAGGCAGCTAGGTGGTGATGTCACCAAATGGTGATCTTTCCAACCGTAAAGACCTATTTGACAAACTGGGGCCTTACTAAAGCGTATGAGTAAGTGTGCGCGACCAGAACATTAATGAGTGCAGCGCGGTGGGGCTAGTGCAATTCTACGAAAAACCAGTATAGTCAGGATAATGCTTATCGTCCACGCTGCAATCGACATGTGTTATTTCTTTATATTAAATCTGAAATATTAATAAATACAAAACTAGTAAGACAATTTTTTTCAGGAAAGGCCTTAAAGAATTAATAACAAATTATGTCTTAGTGTGACTATGCTCAGAGTTTGGCATTAAATGTTGTCATGTCCACCAGTTTGGCCTCGGCTGTTATGATAGCACAAGCCCCAAGTGCGCCACCCATCCTACATAATCTATGGAAAGGAAAGTTAGTTCGCCACCCGCTCCTGCCTCCCCCCGCTCCACCACGCCTTAAAAGTGTCGACCGCAGCCCATCTCGGCCAGACTTCCTGCACGGCTCCAAGAGCTCTTAGACCCACACGCCTGATCGCGTCACTCATCGGGGGTTATTACCCCTCATCAGAACCACTCCAGGGTCCTCCGCAGAAGCCCAGGACTAGTCAATGTGTTGCTGCGAACGACGCTCATGCGTAAGACAACCTCTGTACAAGCATGGAGAACTAAGCCTCTCTCAGTCCCTCTTTGTCTGTCATCGGGACAAGCGGCATCCGTGCACTGAACCAGCATCACATCCATTACCATTATCCTTCATCGCCTCGGTGGAAAGTTCACCATATAATAAGCATTTCTCAACTTCAGTGGATTAACACTTTTCGGTTAAGTTGGCATGAGGAATTTAGAGTCCCGCACTTTCCTCCACCCACGAGGCATTTCATTTGTTTAAGGCTGACGACACCCGACGGGGCTCTCTCTGCTCACACAGGCCGTTATGCCATCTCGCCGACTCACTGGCGAGAGAAAGGGTCCCGAACAGCTGTACAGCAGCACAAGTTAGGTTAGTGCAGTGCCTCAAAGATACGATGCTACCGAAGTCAATTGCTGATCGATCAGCAATCGACTATTACCGTAACTGTACTTGCATT
The DNA here is from genome assembly GCF_032445375.1 of Bacillus rossius redtenbacheri. Lineage (NCBI taxonomy): Eukaryota > Metazoa > Arthropoda > Insecta > Phasmatodea > Bacillidae > Bacillus > Bacillus rossius. The sequence continues at coordinate 29,753,701 of NC_086345.1, forward strand.
GTGTTTTTTTAATAAATTAATATTGGACATTTATTTCATCACATCAATGAAGTTTTAAAATATAATAAGTTTGTTGATTCACGTGATTACATGCGAAGCATGACTTGGCATACGATGTTGCACAAGACACGTTTGCACTCATAGCAGAGTCCTACTAGGGATAATGGCAGTCCACCTCCGCCTGCCACCGGGGCAAGTCGTATTCGCACACTGTGGAGCTCGTCACTGTCCGCAACACAGTCACTATCAACACCAGGTGTACATCATTCACTTTCACCAGCTCTGCATCTGGTTCTCCCACACCCGTTAACATTTCAGGAATAACAGTTGATATTTGTTAATGCATTCAACATAAATATGGCCCCCTATTTCTGACAACCCTGAACGGAAAACTTAGGAGTTGTATTAGGGTTTTTGTGTATTCACGTCGTGTGATACCGCGAACGTAATAACCATGCGAAAGTGTATCCACTACTGTAAGGTTTGTGTGTTGTTAAGTCACGTATAAGAGCCATTGTATTAAACTAGGTACGTTTTAGCAATCAAGGTGGAGCACCACTTGATTCAGCCCTATTATATTTTAGATCAAGTCCATAGCACCGTCACATAATAACATATTAGGTTATTCGATTAAGGACAGGATGCCATCGCAGAGTAACGGCTAGTTTAACTCATTTTTACGTAATTTATGCCCAAAAAAGTTTCTATGTGTATCCGACCTCCTGAACGAGGCAGTGATCAGCGCTCGACTCTTTGTGAAGGGTGTTACCTGTGAGCTCTCGGCTGTCGGCGAAGAAGGTTGAAGGTTGCGGGCGTGATGGATCGGCCTCACCGCAGCCCTGAGCAAGTTGTGCCCTGACTCGCCTAGGTGATTACAAGTACCTGGCTTTCACTTCTTGGAACCTAACTTTTTAGGTAGCAGTGCAAATGTTTTTATTCTACCGACCCGAAATAAGTTGCAGTCCACGATGCATGCACTTTACAGTACTGCAAGAACCAGGTGTGGTTTCCTACTTCGACGATTGCAAGTGCTTGGTTGTACGCAGGTAACTGGGCTAGGTTGTACCACCTTCGAATCACTCATGCTGCGGCATGGTTGACAATGAGCATGTAACTTGTGAAATTGGTGGGAGATCAATATTATTATTTTTTTTTTCCCTGTAAGGTAAAAGTAAATTAATTTGTGTTTAGGTCTTTGAAAAGCACTGGTCACAAACTAATAGCACTGAGCAATATTTTGTCTCCGTTTTCTTGGATTCCATCAATTACCTGATTAAAACGGGGATCGAAAACAGAAAATATTACGCGTGTTCTTCTAAGACACCAAAGAACACAGATTGGGACAAAACATTCACACTGATAAATGTATTTGGACCATCGCCCACACTGCCCAAGTCATCAGAGGGTTACAGGGCTCTATCAGCGATAAGTGTCCGCCGAACGTACTTTGGGATATCGCAATCGTCAACAATCCTTTATTTGCCACAACAGTGATGATTGCCACTAGCATTTATACATATAAAAAAAAACTGCCTGTAATACGAATCTACTGCGCAGGAAAATAAATAAGTGGTAATTTGCTGTGTGTACCTTACTCCAAAAAAGTCACTAAATTCAAAATTTTTTTTTAGAAAATTAATTGTGTGTCACACTTATGATTTACAATACCAAAAAGTATTATGTTTATCAATATTTAAAAAATTTTAATATTTAATTTTGAATTATAATAATTCAGACTTTTATTTTTTCTTCCAGTTTTAACTGCATACCTGCCACCCCGCAACGCTGAACTTGGCTAACACACCCTACACTTCACCTGCAGCTTGTTATCTCTATTGAAATTAAGGGTAGTTTCCTAGAGCAGGTGCTCTACAAGAAAAATTAATTCCGAAAATGAGTTTCCCTCAGTTGTTAACATATTATTTGGTACAAATAACTACCTTGTATGTTCTGTGTAGCATAAAACAAATCCAAATTTCTCAATAAATTTTTTTGGGCTTCATTTATATTGCACTCTTCTAATTGAAGTTTTTTTGTGAGTAAGTCTCTTGCTGTATCTATAGGTAGAGACAAGATTTTATGGTTTTATTTCTAGTCCAATTTCATTTGGATTCATTTTTAGTACAACTTAAATTTTGACATAATTTCGGTATTGTTTTTATATTTATAAAAGCTGTTTTGTAATCCTTAATCCACCAGAATAGTGGTAAAATTTACATGGTGCTTTTTTTTGCGATAAAATAATTAGTAATAAATTGGTCTGAAACAGACACATTTAGAAAAATAAAAATTATTTAGAGAGCATTTGTGGTTGAAAGTGATTGAATTTTTTTCTCTGTGGCCTACAGCTTATGCCAACAGCCCAAGAGATAATTTGTCCTTGTTCAAATATCAGCATGTATATGTTACACCCATGCCTTACACTACTAATGTCCGTGATTTAATAAGAGATGCACAATAAAATAAATTAAATTAATTTTCCTGATCCATGCACTTATGGTATAATATTGTGTATGGAAACAAGCACATTCCTTGAATTTCAAACATTAAAATATTAATTTTTATGATTTGCATCAAGATTTGGTTAAATGCTACTTAATTCCGTGATATAACATACATACATACATACATACATACATACATACATTTTTGTGCTATATGAAACATTTTTCATTTCCGTGTTATGTTTTTTGACGTGATTTTTTGGTGACATTTAGGTTTTATCGCAACTCACCATATAATCTTGCCCCTATGTATAGGTAATGAATGAATGCATAATGGGGGAAAAAAATTATTTGATTTGAAATTTAAAATCAAATTTAAAATTATTCACGAATATGAAATATTCCTGGAATACTCGCAGACCCTACCAGACCCAACCAGGCTTACCTGGTTGACAGTGACAAGCCTAGATGCATTAAATATGTCAGTAACAGTTAAGAATGTCAGATGACAATGCTACTTTTCTTTAATAACATCCACATTCTCTTTCCATTCATTTAATATATTGTACTTTTACATTGTAACTTCACCCACCAATTAATTTACCAAACATACACCACTAACACTATCCAGACAGTCGCAAGTTGAACAGACACGTGAAGTGCAGCACTCGGGAGTTGCGACGACGCGTCACGCACCGTCACGGCGCGGGGAGGGAGAACATTGGTGTTGCCAAGCGGACGGATGGACGGACGTCTCTCGCGTCACAGTCAGTGTTGTGTGCGACAGTTCCAAAGCAAATCACAACGGTGTAGAAAATTCAAATGACATTACAAGAGAGCTGGATTATATTCTAAAAAAGAGTTACATTTGACACAACCAGAGTTTACTCACTTTATCTATCAAGAAGCACTTTAGAAATACACAAGAACCATTATATTTCTCACTATAACAAAAATTACCTACCAACTATGTACAATATACAAACTTACATATAATATACAACATAACACTACATTTTTCTTTATCAAAGCTAATATACAGAGTACATAATAAATTATAAAAAGAATCTGAGAATATATTATGTTGTATTTATTTCCTTGTATCACGTTAAACCAACAATAACTAATTGATTAAACTGTTTTTCACAAATTCCAACAACACAAATCAAAATTATATTTCCCTCACAAACAAATAAAAGATTACCACTAACAGAGCCTATAAATGGGACACGCAGCAATTATTTTAAATTTTACCAGTCACTTTCTTGTCTAAAAATACATCAAAAATCTAAAAATAACTATAAAGCACAACAATAAAATTAGCATTTACGCGACATATGATTCTTTCAGGCCACGACTGAATCGCTGAAACAGGTACAGATGCTTCAAGCAATGTCTGCAGTTACAAGAGCATTCACGCATGCCTCGTGAGACACATGTACATTATAACTGATATTATGGCATAAGATGACATGTCTGCAGTAATCAAAATACATGATGGTACTAATAAAGAAATTCTCTCCCTCAATAAAGACTTAATGCAGAAAAGGCAAGCAAATTACAGTGACCAAAATCAATGTTACGTTCATAAGTTTGTCACTTTTGCATGAGTCAACTGGTTGAAAGTTCAACAGAAAATCACAGCGCTGGAAGTGAACGTCCGAGCAGCCGTGACCAGTCGAGAACTATCTGTCAGTTATTTTTAAACTTACATTTTAAACTACTTTTGGGGGACATATGTTGAAGATGTTAAAAACGTAAGTGGTTTCAGTTTAATTATAATTCAATCTTATCTTTCAGATGTTATCATGCCAGCTACTGTCTGCTCTCAATAGAGCGCACAACAGGACAAAAAAACATCTGGTCGTGATAGTGAAACTATTATTTTAATACATAAATTAAAAAAATATCAACACTACGATGAATCCAACTCCCTCCACAACACTTAAATACATATTTACAATCCTTTAACACAAGGCACAGGCAATTGCCACATACTCGCACATCACTGAATACTTAAAGATTTTGCTGTGAACAGAAACACACAATGCCACTGTTCACGTTCATCAGGAGATGAGCACCTTAGTGCTGAAGTGTTTAGTTCATGAAATCTTCACTTACAGTTACGAAGTTATAAGGGCACCTTTCCATTTCTTAATAAATACTGCAGCTCGACCAAGAACTTATTTTAAGCCTGCACTCAAACAAATGAAAATTCAATGTAGTGAATTCTCAATCCTACAGTCCAGGTCACTACGTGGTTCAGACTGAGTGGATCCTACAGCCCAGGTCACTACGTGGCTCAGACTGAGTGGATCCTACAGCCCAGGTCTCTACGTGGCTCAGACTGAGTGGATCCTACAGTCCAGGTCACTACGTGGCTCAGACTGAGTGGATCGGAGGGGCCATTGCCTTGGGCAGACGACCAACGCCAGAACACTCGGTCTTCCAACACCGCGGGCGCACCAATGTTTCCAAGAGTAGGGTGTGACAAGTCACTCAGGTGGCTGGTGTTTGCACTCCAAGACAAGGTGCCCGTAAAACTGCTATTAAGGCTCAACTCTGGTTTTGTAAAATAAAGTTACAATCGCACAACCCAAGTTACAATGTTGAGGAAATTACACTGAAGACGTGCTACAATATAAATCACCATAACCACAACAATGTCCAAAAGCTTATCAAAAATAGCGGTGCACCTTTCGGAGCCAACTGGACTGTGTAAAACTTATTAAATTTTTTTTATTTTTATGTTTGTAATCATCTTTTTAAGATTTTAGTGCTGTTTACTCAATTATGATTTTTTTGTAAAAGACAAACAAAACTGTATTAATTTTACTTTGGAATCAAATGAAATTACATTATTTTGTCACAAATTAAAATAAACCTATAGGAATAGGATTGCAATTGTGTGAACAAAGGATAGTGCAGAGTGTTGTTGAACAACCGTGCAACGTCATTGACGTGGTTATGGCTATTAATGTGAAGCACAAGGCCCGGAAAGCCAGCGTACAACAAACCCAACACTTCTGTTATCAACGCAGGATGAAAGCAGCGGTACAAAAATGGTTCGGCAGATCCGAACCCAAGCATTCCAACATTCGGCACGCACAAAACACTGTTGCGTTGCCATGAGCACCAAACCATCACATGTATCTAAAAACACTTTAAAAAATACACGACAGTTTAAAGGACTAAAACTAATTTAGAGATGGGTTTGCTTTGTGATTACAGTTTCAGTGCAGTTCTTAGCTGGATCCCAGTTTTAATTCCTAGCAGGTTTGCACTTTCATAAAAAATATAAATTCAATATCACTTATGTAAGCATCCTTTTACAATATTTGCGACTCACACTACACCAAGTAACGAGTGAGTTCATTGTGGATATCGCCTTCCCCTCAAACCACCTCTTCCACTCCAGGCGAGAGTTGGTGTAGGTAGTTCCCTGGACTTTCCACACACCCCCCCCCCCCCCCTCCTTTTTCCTTCGTAGCGTGGCCAGCTACCCTGCTCCTGAAGCTTCCAAATAAAAATACAATAACATTTTAAAAATAACTCCTTCCACAGTAAAAATTCTACATAATTCATGCTAAATATTCTTGGACATGTTGGAACAGATCACAAAGAATAGAAGCAACACAGATAATACTTACCACAGACCGCTTGTCTACCAGCTGTTTACGATTCCAAAAGTTAAGAAATGCTACGCCCCCAACAAACCACTCAATACAACATGTACCTTCGCGAGGTCCTAATCCAAAACCATGGCTCCAAGATCTAGTTGCTATTAAATCTGAACAGACCCATCTCTAATATAATCAGTTCAGAAAACAGCCTATGCGAGCTGATGACCATACCAACGATATTTCATATGTCTGACACATTTACGGCTCGTAAACCTGAAAACCGAGGCTGCTGCTTGGTTTGGCATTTCAGAACATTCGATACAAAACAGCACACAAAAATAGGTTTTTTTTTAGTCTACTAAGAATAGAAATACTTGAGATGATTTTTTTTTCTGCAAAAAAAAAAAATGTTAGCCTCCAAAAGACTTGTTATTTAGGGTGAATGTGAAAAAAATATATCTTGATATTAAAAATTAAAACAATTTAAATTTATACACCTGTCTTTCACAGCACTATAACTTTTAAGAATTCGATTGAAATATATATGTGTGTGTGTGTAAATGTAGCTTTGCGAACCCAACCACCCAACGAACACTGGACTCCTGAGGTGTAAACCAGGGAACAGCGCCGCGCGCGGGTCGAATGGCACTACGGAATCACCAGCCGGCCACCTGGTCGCACACGGGCGCGGCACGGACTGCAGCGCGGCGCCGCGCGGCACATCACGACAGGAAGGGGTTGGGCTGGGGCGCGCCCCACGCGCCGGCCGCCTGGCCGCCCGACGTGAACGGCTGCTGGCGCATCTGGCCGAGCGTCGGGCGCGCGGGCGCCGGCTGGAACAAGGCCGCGCCCGCCGTCGTCGCCGCCGCGCCCGCGCCCGCCGTCGTCGCCGCCGCGCCCGCGCCCGCCGTCGCGAACGGGTTGGCCGTGGGCACGAGCGGCACGGCAGCTGCCAACACGAGGAGCGACACGTTCTGCCAACTGCTCACGACGTCCACCGCACATTCTCGTGTTCGTCGAGCAACCTTACTAGTGTTAACAGTGCTTCACCCTAAAATAGTATTACTTTTGGATCCATCAGAAGAAGTAAGGTGGGTACAATCAGAGAGGGGCATGTGACAGAATCTACATTTTTCCTTCAGTTTAATCTTAACATGAAACTGTTTGAGGACAAAGGTAAATTGTGTTGTCCCAAAAGGGATATGCGTGTACTCTTCAAGATTTCTGCTGACGTGTAGCAAGTTTTTGTAAACTACTAAACCAAATGTTTAAATTTTTTTTTTTTTTTTTTTGAGAAATCAAGCCTTAAAGCTTTCAAACTATCTTATATTCACTTATGCCACTTTGCCTCGGCTGGTAGCCCAGTGCTTGGCTGACCGTGGATTCGAAACCAGGGCTTATCAAACGGACGTCCGATGTTACACCAATTTTCAAAGTTCTGGAAATTTCAGGGGGAAATTGACCCCCATCCTCCAAGGGGGTCCAATGGTGCCCGAAGGCCTCGGAAGCATGTCAAAATCAACATACTTTAATTTTCCTGACTTTAAAAAAAAATTGAGGGCAAATGAACTCCCCCTGAACGAGGTTCGGGTCCCCGAATGACTCGGAAACACTACAAGTTGAAAGAGAACCAATTGGGGTGGAGGGGGCAGTTGACTTCAGGCAAGTTATTTCACCATGCCCCGGCCTCACAGATAAACAAAAAAGCATGGTTATTGCCCATAGTTCGAAAGTAGTGGTTTTTAGCCCCTATTAACCCACACCCTTCTCTATTCAGGTTATACTCTTGAAATTATTGTACTGTCATCCAGAATATATATCAATGGCTTAGAATGAAAACCTTGTATCTCAATTTTTGGATGAAAGTACGTTTTTTATGTTTTTGGCTGGAAAACCTTGTATCTCACAAAATGTTTGGATGAAATAAATAAAATGTGCATCCTACTGCTTTCTATCAGGAAATCACATAAAAGAATCGTACAACCATTAATTGAGGGTGGCGAAAGAAACTGTTTTTTGTCTCTGCTGTAAAATTTGCGTTTTATGAGATACAGGGTTTTCATTCTAAGCCATCGATATATCCTGGCATGGCTTCAAATCAATTAGATGATTAGCAGTAGGTTATAACTGACTACGAGCTGTGCTGGGCGTGGGGTCGGGAGACTCACCGGGCACGGGCGCGGCCGGGGCCGGGCGGGCGCTCACGGTCACCAGGTTATCCAGGTTCACCAGCGCAGAGTTCTCCCCGAGGAAGCTGTGAGGGGTCTTCTTGGCGCTCGGCTGGCCCTCCAGGCCGTCCCCCAGCAGGCTGAGGTCGAAGGGATCCGGGGTGAGGCCGCCCCCTGCCACACGCGCCGGTACCTCGAGTCGCTCCGTTTTTGGGTTGGATACAGAAACATCGATAAATCTTTGCCTTGGAACCCGGGAAACACGCAACGTCAGACGATGGCCGCGAAATCCGGCGATCTTTATCATTACACATCCAACATCTGGGTACACCTAGACGGCACACTAGCAGCCTCTTCTACCTGGGCCCTATTTCATAAAACTCGACAGGCGTGACATATGCGACAATCATGTCAAAATTTACAAATATGTCAATTTGTAATTACAAGTGTACGTTTCATATAAAAAGAGGTTGACAGGCAAAGAATCTTAAATAGCTACAATTAAAAACAACTGTCTCATAAACACGACCGTATGTGACAATTAATTGTAGGTCAAATTTTTTTTGAGTGATGTGGCCAAAATAATTAAACTTACATTTCAAGACAAGCTTATGTTAATTTTCATTAGTTATGTATATTTTGTACCTAATTATTCGTTTCAGTTTTTGTAATAGTGGATAAATATTTGTTGATTTAATTATAATGGAAATGTCAGTGCATGATACAAAGCAAACTCATTGATATGTATATGGCTAAAAACAAAGAAACCACTTAATGTTCAAACACATGTATCAGTTCTTGCAATACTGCAATAGCCTCTGGATCAGCTGCGTCAACATCCTCATGAGCTTCCCCAGTGTCGCCTTCTACATTTTCATTGTTTTCATATGGTTCATACACCTCTGATCCTAGGCGTTTCTCAATGTTATGCACAATTATACAACACAACATAATGTTACATGCTGACACTGGCTGTATGCTCAGATGATTAAGGCATGGGAACTTCTCTTTTAAAATACCAAGCGAATTTTCCACCAGTCGTCTCGTAGATTTAAAGGCTCGAAGAAAACTTGTAAGAGCATTTGTCCGAGGTATTTGTACTGGGATATTTGGTGTAATAAGCCACTTTTTTAATCCATATCCACTGTCTCCCAGTAATATTGCATGTGGAAATGGTCTCCATCCATTTTCCCACTGTTGTGACAACGATGAACATCGTAGTACTCGTGCATCATGTACTGAACCGGGCCACCGAGCACTGGCATACAAAAATTCTAGGTTAGGTCCACACACTACCATTATATTGATTGAATGGTTGCCATTCCTGTCTACAAATGAGACTTCATTATCATGTGGGGCATCTATCTTGATCAATGACCCAACAACAACTCCAGCAACCCTTGGAATGTTTGCTACACTCATGAAAAGCTGTAGAATTGCTTGGCCAGATTCAGTTGGCCAGTGAACCTCTTCTCCAAGAAAGGTGTGAACCAGTAAGTGACATAACTTATTTACACATTGGTGGATAGTGGCTTTTGATAAGCCATGTGCATCTGCATTTACATGATATTGTGCTCCTGTGCCCAGCCAATGCAATGCGCACAAAAGTTGTTCTTAAACAGTAAGAGCATGATTTATTTTTGTTTCTGTCCGCAACTGTTGCCCTAACCTATTTATAATGTATTCAGCTGTTACCTTGCCAACGCGGAATTTCTCTTTGAAGACAAAGTCACTGAAATTGAAGGTTAGGTTAATCTGTGGCCTAAAAACTCTTCGAACTCGTCTTTCTCTTTCTTCATCACTCCCGCTACTGCTACTGCTGCTACTACTGTCCATTATGTCCAATCACATCAAATTAACCCAATATTTTAACACACTATTGCACTGCTGTTATTACCAATCATTAGGTGACACTAAATGGTTTACCTGTCACTTCCACTCTGACAATTCTACAAATTTGTAAAATTGTTACATACAATTTACATATCTGCGTTTCATAAAACAGTATTACCTGTCAGATGTGACACATGTCACATTTTTACCTGTCAGCTTTAAACTTTTATGAAACAGTTATATGTCAAATTGTCATACATTTATACATATTTGTCGTGACATATGTGTAGACTTGTCAAATTTTATGAATCGAACATATGTCGAATTGTAAATATGTCTGACAATTCATTGTCACCTGTCACCTGTAGAATTGTAACGTTTATGAAATAGGGCCCTGGTCCAGTAGCTACGCAACAACATTCAACGCTACTCCTTTACCCGGTCCAGTTGCTATGCAACAACATTCAACGCTACTCCTTCGCCCGGTCCAGTTGCTATGCAACAACATTCAACGCTACTCCTTCGCCCGGTCCAGTTGCTATGCAACAACATTCAACGCTACTCCTTCGTCCGGTCCAGTTGCTATGCAACAACATTCAATGCTACTCCTTCGCCCGGTCCAGTAGCTATGCATTGAAGTTACACAATGTACTGTAGTAATTATTACTGAACTTCATTGGTTTAAAAAAAAATTTTTTAATTATTTTGTTAAATTTTTGCTCTCTTATTACCCATTTTGTCCCAAGATTTGGTTATGTTCAACAGACCTTATGAAATTAACTGTGTAATCACACATAATCATACATATTTAGTAATACACATTATTATGTAATTTAAGTTTATTTTAACAATGCTTTCGCTTAATCCGAAAAATTCGTTAATCCAAACAGGGTCCTGTACCAACCATTTTGGATTATCAAGATTCCACAGTAGTTTACTGTTCCGATATGACAAAGTTATCACCAATATTCAAAATACTAACAGTTTATTGGACTGTTAAATGAGCTGAGAAAAGGTGAGGGTTTAACCTGCACTAACCATCACATTTAGTACATATAAACACTTAAAATGAAACATCCTTCACACTTACTACAAACACCTTTCAGAGACACAAACAGTAAGCACAAGTCACTTCGCAAGGACACAGTCTGCAACGCTAAAACGTCCTCCACATAAACCAAAGGCATGTACACACACACTCATGCAATGGTTTACAGCTTCAAGCAAGTAATGCATTCAATAAAGAAACCAAAAGCTGTTTAAAAAAAGTCTCATGTGTGAACCAAAGCAACAACACACAAGCAATGCTAGCACAGAACAACATAACAGATTTCAGCAAATAATGTCACAGTGAAACAATATTTAGCGTGGACTACATGCAGAGACAGGCTGAGGCAAGAGACAAAGTAGAACACTTGTCTAACTGGTCGACTCAGGTCACTCAAAGTAAGCGTTAGCTGCATTTATGTAACTGGAAGTAAATCGTTAATAACCTATTTTATAAGAATAAAAATAAATATATTAATACAAATATAGACAATTGATGCATGATCTTCATGTACATGCCTACAGTGCTGTTTACCAATGAAATAATAGACATTTTAATTTTTTTTAATATTTCTTTATATGGATTAAAAGTTAATTACTTAAATATATATATTTATACAATTTACTTATGCATGTACATATATTTATCTGTATCAATATAAAAATAAAAATCATAACTATGTATTAATGGCTTTATTCAATTTTTCATCACCACAGTATCTTACACTGATAAACATTAGTGAAAAATCTGTATTTAAATTAACTTGTTCACTAGTGCTTACAAAATATATGAGGACAGAAGATAACACTGAACACATGTGATCATTGTCCTCGCACAATAATCTAGAATAAAGGTAAGGTACTTTGAACAACAGTTAACCTTTATTGGAAGACCTTCAGAGTAATTTTTCATTTGTTAGCTCTCCATCTTGTCGACACAGTTACCCCAGCGGAAACACAACGAAACAAAGGGCTAGCAATACGCCATGGGCTTAATCGGTGAGCCTTGGCAAAAGAGAACAGTAATCAGGATTGCCTGACCCAGATTTATTACCCACTCTTTTAGAACAAGAGTCGAGTGATAGTGATACGCCACTCGTAACACCTTGCTCTATCACGCTTCACTGTGATTATTGCTGACGTATCTACTACCACTGTGCGGCTACTATCAACACAATGTCAAAAGTAGGGCTGTACCGATTCAACTCTGCATTCATTAGAGTCGGCAAACATTGCCTCATCGATAAATAGTTGATATCGACAAATACAGACCACCAATAATCAATTTGATGTTGGAGAAGAAGAGATGTACAATAAAACATTACATTGAGCTTTCAACGAACAATGAATGCTGGCGACGTCGAGATCTGAACAACTGAAATATCGGCCCGCACGCCCCTGGTGATCGGCACAGCCCTGGGCCAGCGCGCCTCACCGTTGTTGTTGAGGGTGTTGGCGTCGGCGAGCGGCGGGCGCTCGCGGCTGCCCAGCGCCTCAAACTCGTCCAGGCTGGCCGGGCTGGAGTGGTCCGTGTTGGTGCTGGGTGACCAGGGGTCGCTGGCCGGCAGCTGCGCGGGCGCGGTGCGCGGGCTGGTGGCCCTCCACTGGTCCGGGGACGCTGCGCCCACGCACCACTCTCGCACGTCTCCGCACCCTCTCCGTGACGCCCGCCCATTCCCACGACCATTTTCCCTTATGCTACCACTGCAATTGCAGTTTAAATACACTTCACCTACTGTAGAAGAGTCCCATGTTGCGGGTTTCCTAACCAACCTATGATTTTTTTGGGACATTAAAAATATCTTTCATGTCTATAACATTGATGACAAATTAAAAATTTACATGAACTTTTCTTTGCTAACTCTTAACACTATTACCCTGATATCTCAATACAACACAAACCTGTTCCCAACGCTAGCGGCTGACGGCAGGACACAGGCATGTTAGTGATGGGTCGAGACTCGAAAAATCGAGTGAGTCGAGTCGAGCCGGCGAAACTAAACTCGACTCGAAAACCGAGTTGATTAAGATCGTGTCCTCGAGTCTCGTCAAAGTTTAGTTTTTGGCTCGACCATAATGTTGCACAATTTCCAATCGTGAAGGTACTTATCCAAAACCATGCACTTTAAAAATAATAAAATAAAACATATTATCTAGGCCTACCTAGTGGAAAACCTCTGATCTAACACTAAAAACCTTGAAAACGAAGTCCAAAGATTATTTATTTTCGATCGTGTATAACCACAAACAGTGCATCCCATCCTTCAATATGCACTTAATATTTCTAATTGCAACAAAATACCTTTATTTAACTATAACAGAATTAAATATGTTCTCTAGATTCAGTCATGAACAAGACCACGAACATCGTCAATATTTGGGCAGCTTTGGAAGTAAATAAAATTTACTACTAAACACTAGATAGCCGCCATTTTAACTCCGGGCCAATGGCCTACATAATTCATCATACAGCCAGTGAAATTGCCACTTTGACAAATCGATAACAATAATTGAAATCTCCAACCAGTTTTCCATGGCCGAACGGAAAATTGAGGCTGTTGAAGTTTATGTTTACACTTGAAAGTAAAGTTTGCGTCGCCGGCGTCGTATTAATCATAAACGGTTTAGTATTAGTGGAATGGATATGTTTGTACAACCTGGGAAGTCACAAAGTGACGAACAGAAATCAAGAGCAGAGATTTGGGAATTTTTTGAAAAAATTGATCATCTGACAGCTAGATGCAAGTGCTGCAAAAAAATTTACAATTCGTGGTAAGACACTTCAAGTATTTACATTAAAAATTACTACTACATATATTGATCGGAGAAAGTTAAACAAAAACTCTCGAAGGACCAACGTGCTCACACGACTCTCAAACCTGGCCCGCGTCGCCGCAAGACCAACACACGGTGAAAAGCTGACAGTCACAAAGGCCACAGTCCAATAGAAGCAAGCATTATGCATGATGATACCTATCCCTGAATAAAACCACCCACATGCCACAGATGCGATTTGGGGAGTAGCTCAACGCCGTGACGCATCACAACAGTCGGGGGGAAACTATTCCTTGCTTTGCTTCAGACACAAACACCAATTCCAGAATAAATTCAGAATTGTGGGAAAAAAAATTACTATAAGCAATTTTTAAAATCCTTAACTTTTTTTTTTTACTATAGTTTCCAAGAGAATAAGTATTGAATAGATACCTATTTCCTCGTAATGAATGACATAATGTTTACAGCAATGTCTCATAGTCATGCTGCCGTGCTACCGTGCTGCCGTACTGGAGACGGTGTGGGAGTGTCTCAATGTTCCTGTGGCGCTCAGGTGCAGGTGTGAGGTGTGCAGTGTATCGTCCCCATGCCACGCACCTGCAGCGCAGCTAGCAGCTGTCTGACTGGTACGCTGGCGAGTGCAATGTGTAGAGGGTTCTGTTATTTACTCATATGTCATAAGGTAGTTGGGGGGGGGGGGGGGGGGGGGTCAGGGGGGGATAGTCAGGGAATCCTAATAATATGAGACAATCTTCAGTTTAGTGCCCGCTCAGTGCATTTTAAAATTCTTTGGGCATGATGGAGGTAATATTTCAAGGCAGAATTTTAATGTTGCATTAAAATGTTGCATGGAACATTGTCATGTAACGTTTCCGAGACGAACGGGACAGAGAATAGGTTGCGGACGGTGCAGAGAACTCGTCAGGCCTCGCTCGCTTGAGCGGGCTCCACGTGGCGGCGCGCGGCTCAGGTCGATGGCCGGTCGCGGCGGTAGGGACCAGCCCGCGCCTGACGCCACCCCACTTTCTGGCATCCAGGGAGGGAGTACTTGGGGAGAAGGCAACACAACGGGGTTTGAGCTTACTGTTGTCCACCGCGCTACGGACCAAATTCGCAAAGAAAATTGCGTTCTTTCAAGTACTTATTATTTTTATTACTTGCGTAACTAAATATTTTGGGCACGATGAGAGTAAAATTTCAATTACAATTTCAAGGCCGTATTTTAATGCAATATTTTCGTGAAACATTGTTTCGAAATGTTCCTGATGCCGAAAAGATATCAAGAAAGCACTTACGAGTCGAGGTTTGAATTGCCAAAGAAGCATCACTTCTATCACGTGTACTTAGTACACCGAAGAACTCGGTCTGAAGAGATTAAGTGTAGGAATTTTGCTTGAAATCTGTAAATTGTTTTAAAAATAAAGAGGCCGGCTTCACGACGTGAGATGATGCTTGTGTGAGACGACCAGAGGCCGGGGAACGCAGCGTACCGGCGTGGAGAGGTGGCTCCGGCAGCACGGGCGCCCACGGGTCGACGATGGGCGACGCGGACAGCGTGTGCAGCGTGTGGGTGCTGGGCAGGGCCGCCGCGGCCGGGCTGCTCCACGGGTCGTTCTGGAACACGCAGCGCGCGGGTCAGCTGGTGCCTCCCCCACACACACACACACACGGGGAACAACCGGCCACAGTCACGCCAGGTTTGGAGGCTTTGTAACGGTACACACAGGAGTCACTGCACATGCACAGCATCCAGAGCTGGCCTCACAAGTCTGTAATAGATATTTCTTGACTTTTCCCTGAATTTCCATGCTCAATTACCAGAATCAGGGTTTTATGGAGCCATAAAAAAGCTAATTCCCTCATTACAAAATTGTAGACTTTGTGTTTATCGTCAGAACATTAAAACACACAAAATTATATGTACATGTCAAGCACAATTAGATCAACTGCTTCAAGAATTTGGCGTAAGACACTTCAAGTATTTACATTAAAAATTACTACTACATATATTGATCGGAGAAAGTTAAACAAAAAGCTGCAACTAGAACATTAATAATAATAATAATAATAATAATAATAATAATAATAATAATAATAATAATAATAATAATAATGCAATGTTAAAAGCCCACGATAGTTATACATGTACATTTTCTTGTGATTTTTCTCTATGGGCCTTTACGCATGACTGTATGGTATGGTATAACTGGATACATATTACTAATAGCAAATTAGTTTATGAATAAAACATATTTGGTTTTAAAACATTAAGATACTGAGTAGCAGGAAAAATTACTGATACTTACTTTTGTACTTATATATTGAAAATTTCCCTGTGTTTTCATATTTTTAAGACACTTTTTCAATTCCCTGAGTTTTCCTTGTTTGTGGGAACCCTGCCAATGTGCTGATAAAACACTGACAAAATATACAAATATACCTGGCCGCCACACGACATCATCACTGATGCCTGTTGCTTTAATTTTGGCGGCCATGAAGTGTATTTGTTCGAAGGAGTGTTATGTTGCAAGTGCTCAAAGGGTGGGAAATTTGCTACCCTTGGAGAGTAAAAAAAATTTTTTTTCTCATGAACAAGGAAGATTTTCTTTAAAAATTATATGGCTTGTTATTTGCCCCAAATAGTTAATAAAAGAATAAACTCTCATCAGTGACAGCACAACGCTCATAGCGGCCGCTACTGGCCATGCCTGGATCCGCTTCTAGAGCACAGATAAACTACAGAGGAGTACGGACTTCCCACTTGACATCTGCCCATTTCCTGGCACACGTCAGTCAACTGCTTTAACACTAACATTTACAATACTTTGAAATTAATTAAAAAACCTTTTTATGCATTTTCCCAATTTTACCCCTGTTTCACACAACATCATGTTAGCACTGAAGCCAAAAACACACAAAGGACACACATTATCAGTATCAACCCTTATTTTATATTCCACACACAGTTACGAAATCCACGCCACATACGCTAGACGTGCAAACACAATCTGGTAGGTGCAGGCAACACTTCAACTACATCAGTGTTACTGTAGCAGAGCTAGCACAGGTCTAGCGCGGCATCTGGCAGAACTACGGGAGCCGGAGCGCTACGGCCACGCTACTCCACTTCCTTGAACAGGCTCTGGCGTAGCGCAGCGACGACATGACACAACTCATTTGCAGCTTGTCCAATTGGGAAGTATGAATTCTTCTGAATATTCAGGTGGGTGGACATTATATCACAGCATGTGCCAAACCACCGTCAAACACAATACACTTCAAAACTGTGGGTGCACGCACACGGCAGACATCTCAACGAACAATGCTCCCGTGTTCATCCCGTTCTGCCTCTCCGACACGTCCTGAAAGTGCACCCATAGTTCTGATGTGCACTTTAGTCGCACCTTGTGTTCGCACGCCAGTGCTTCCAGCTGTAGGGAGAACAGGCTGTTATCCTTGGTGACCACATTCACAAGACACGCCAAACACAACTCGCTTCCAAAAGCTACGTTTCTGCTGCATTAGCCGAGACTTATTTGTGGAAGATTCCTCCTTTTAATAAGTTTTTATTTTATTTTAACTCTCTATTATACTACATAGTTTCATTTAATTGAAACATATTTTTTTTAAATTTAATTTTTCAGTAAATGTGTATATAACTAACCAATAACCCAATTTTTTGTTTTATACACACTAATCACAGAACCTAAACAAATTTCCCAGAGATGTAAAATTTTTATATAAAATTGTCTCTCCGCAGCGAAAGTCTCGATCCACGCCTGGCAAAGCGTCCGACACTGTAAATGCAACTACTCGCTATTTGCTAATAGCTAAAAAAAAATTGCAACATGGTGTGTGAGAAATCTCATAACTGAGTTGATTATGTACATTTTTTTTATTCCTATTTCTTAAGGAGAAATTTTTCTGTTAATTTATTCAACTAGCTCTCTGGCATTTTTTATTGAATCACAAATTTTCAGACCAGATACCTATTTACTAAAACTTATTTTTGAGCTACAAAAGGTCACAGAAACTTTGGTCAGTTATAAACACTTTTCATTTGCGGTAAGTCGAGAAGCACTGCAGAGAGAAGATAACGCCGAAGGTACTTCACGAAGGGTTGGAACCACTTGGGAGAAACTCAAAGCACACAAACGAATGAATGACGCTCTCCTAGAAGGTTGGCAGTGGTGCTTCAGCGATCCTGCCAGCCACGACCACTGCACAGGTGCTGTTGATCAGCAGGAAATGACCACGTAACAGTTCAGCACACACCTTACAGAACCTTAAAGAACGTTGTTATGGGTAGTGAGACTGCTGAGTAACATATGACAAGCCTACTGGGAGGAAACACCACAGCACTCTTGCTCCACGCAAAACTGAAATAAGGATAGCCACACCTGGACTCGAACCCAGATCCTCTGGAGTGCCAGTCCACCGTCTTATTTAGAAAAGAAAGATTAGAATGATGCACAGTTAAAAAATTGTCACATTTGATCTGAGTTAAAAGAAAAATTACTCTAGTTTATAAGACTCGTAAACTGTTAAATGCCCAAGCATGTTAGCACTGGTAAGGACGACATCACAAAGTGGACAAGTGCAGCCAGAGCAGTCAACAGGATGCACCCGAAGGTACGAGCGCGGAGACAACTAGCCACGAGCATAAGTGTGCTGACGTCTAACCACGGGCACGCGGACGTCTAGCCACAGGCACGGGCCGGAGCCACAATACTGCGACCGGGTGGCCGTGCTAGGCCAAGCCGCTCACCACCCACGGTACAGTGCCATTGAAGTACAAAATTAAACACAGTGTTAACTGACAAAAAAATTCTTGCATTGTTCACGGCCTCTGTTAAAAATTTGACACCAAACTAAGAAAAAGAACCAACCACAATTGTTACAATTCGTTACCACAAGCAAGCAAAGAACTGAGGTAGGAAGGGAAGCAAGGGGGAATGTCTCACCGTCTCCCAGCTGTTGAAGGCGATGTCCAGGGTCTGGCACAAACACAAGTGAACATCAGAACAGCGAACATGCTCGGGGACCAACTTAACAGTTGTCAAAATTGAATGCTATTCAGCCTTATTTCATTTATATATATTTATTATTACATATAACTATTAGTACAGGCCGGCCACACTGACGTCCCTGTCCAGACAAACCATAGGGAGTTGAGTTGCTGGTCTTATCTGTCCAAGGGAAGTTTCTTTTGTTTCACTTTATTATTAGTATTATTATATTATGTAGGTATGTATTTTTCTGGTTTGTTATATTGTTGATTGTTTCTGTTTTTCATTATTGTTCTGTTTTGTGTTGGTCGCTGTAAGTATGTAATACATTACCTTCTGTGAGTTGCCTGATTGCGAATGTGCCTACCTGTTGTGGATTCCATTCAGGTAGCGCTTTTCTGACGGGAGGGGTTGTGCACGTACCATTTTGTCCTTTGTAATTATGTTATTTTGTAATTGTCATTAGTATTTTGTCTTTTTTTTTTGTTCTATGTTGTCTTTTTAAGTGTCATGGCCACCGGCAAAGCCAAAAGTAGCTGTTGGTGGGCATTTGACAAATTTATAATTAATATATATATATATTACTCTCACCAATTTCTGTTTTCTTGAGCATAAGTTTTTCTGTATCCTAATTTTTAACAAGGCATAGGATATATAAAACTATTGTGTTTGTGCTATAACTATGGTGCTTCGTCAGTTTTTATACATCATTCTTTGTTCATTTGTCTTCACTTCACGTGTGCCACTATGATGTTCCAAGACCATTTTAGGAAAAAAATGCAATAACAATTGAGGCAATTTCTACAAAATTTTGAGTATGGCGCTTGCATAGAAGTTACATTTTTGTTGTGTTTATAGTAAAGGATAACATAAACAAAAATTATGATGAATGACCGCAAATACATTCAAACCAAAACCATAAATACAGTACGAGACCATCGTTGGCAAATTATCTACACTGTTAATAATAATGTAATGGCGGGAGAATATAAGAGTTGCATACTGGAGTACTTAAATTGTAATGAATACCTTTTTAATCAGTTCTGCATAAACTAATCAAGTTTCTTACTGAAATAAGTTGTACGTGCTTCACAATTACTAGGTATATAATCCCAGATTACTCCAGGTTTGTATTAGTAATGTTTCATGAACGTTTTATTATGTCCCTAGAGTTTTAAAATTAGGCTCGACAAAATTTTGAGGACTTTTTGAACCTTCCAACATTAGTTCTCTTGGCCACAACTAAGGCTGTACCGACGGGTGTCCCCAGCTGTGGGTTCGGCGACCGACTCCAAGATCCCGAGGAGGCTGCGATGAACTCCAGTCAACATCTGCAATGTGCGTGTCGGTGTTTTGAAGAGACGGCCCTCGTCCAAAGCCCATCACAAGCGCTTCTGGATCTGCCACTGATGCTTATTTACCGACAAGATTTAAGGGGCCTGCCTAGTCAGGAATGAGGTGATATGACAAGTGCGACGCAGGCACGTACGAGTTTCTTCTCAAGTGCAAGGTTTGAAATGGCCGCGCAGACTTTGCATCGTGCATGGGGCAAATGCGAGATGCGAGTGGTGACCATAACAGCACGTGGCGGGGAAACGAAGGACAAAGGCGTTACGCAAGTCACTTGAGTGCTTTCAAGAAACTGTACCAAGAGTTCCATGCCTGAAAATTATTCTAAAAACACGTAAATTAACCATTTTCAACTCATTTAACATGCAATCAGGAAACAAGACTGCTTATCCACCCTCAGGATGTTCGTAATTGTTCGTGGCAAACAGACACCAGCGAGAGGGCAGTCACCACTGACCTGTGGTCGCTGGGGCAGGCCCCAGGGGTCGTGCGCGGCGCGTGGCTGGGAGGAGGGGCTGCCCAGGTCAACATCCAGCAGGTCCAGCATGTGGCTGGGGCGCTCCAGATCAGCGTGCCCCGGCAGGTGGTGCCTGCAGGCACGCACACAACATTTGAACCACTGCGCTCATTCGCTGCGAGATAGCTCACTCGAGAATCATTATATCTATTAAAACAAAAACCGCATCAAAATCAGTTGCGTAGTTTTAAAGATCTAAGCATGCGTAGGGACAGACAGACAGACAGACAGCGGGAAGCGACTCTTGTTTTATACTTTGTAGTGATATTAGCACAAAATAAATGTTTTTTACTGCTGTTGTGGTAAGAATTATTGTTGTGCTGGGAGCACTCATGAGTAGAGACCCGGAAAATTCGTGGGTTCAATGACCTCCAGGATAGACTCCAATATCCTCTACACACTCGGGCAAATAACAACTGTTCATTGGCTGCTGACTTGTGAGTCATCTCGACTGGGTGGCCTGTGATTCGACACTTCTACGAGCGAGGGTGTCTCTAATTGGCCCTCAGTCCTCCAGATCAACAGTGGACCAATGACAGAAGCAGCACTAATGTATAATTATTTGAATTTTAGCATAGCACGAAATTAACCCGCAAATTTTTCGGGTCTCTACTCATGAGAGCCGAGAGGTGCCTGACGCGGGCGCGACTCACTTGAACTCCTGCTCGCTCTGGGAGAGCGCCAGCTGCAGACGCACGTCGTCGCTGCGTCTGCGCTGCTCCTCCTGGTCGGCCTCCTCGCGCGACATGGCCAGCGCCAGCTGCAGCTGCAGCTCCTCCTCGCCCACCGTCTGCGGCCGTGCCGTCTCCAGCTCTGCGCAGCGCCACCGCGCACGGCTCAGCCCCCGAACCCCCTGCTCCACCCGTCCGTCCGTCTACCTACCACAGCACCACGCACTTGGCATGCTTAAATAGTAACCTCTTTCACCCCGTAACCGTCGCACCCATATTTTAGGCCGTCAAAATTTGGATTAAAAAAAAAAAACAACTCTGGCGTAAACATTGCACGTTGTTTTTGGTCCCGCTATTAGATTCCGAACGCTTCATGTGGGTTATTTATTTCCCGTATAAAACAATTATATTTAAAATTATGAATGTAATGTTTATTCGGACATTACACTTACTTATTTAATTAACGGAAATACGAAGTTGTCTGACGTGTAAATTATCTTTTAAAGACTTTTCAAACTTTATTACCTTCCATCTGTTCATCAGCGCTTACAAAAATGTAGGCCAGCGCTCGTTGCGATCATTAATGTTTGATTGGTTATGTTGCTTCCCGTACAGAGCGCGCGCACGTAGCCGAATATCGATATCTCGTCGATTGCATGCAACGCGCGCTCTCTATCAGGTGCTGAGTTAACTACTTTTGATAGCCCTCATTCCTTCGTGTTGCGTACTACGGTAGTTACGCAATCGTTCAGCTTGCATTTGGATAACAGATGTTTTTCTATTTAAAGTTGAAGAAAGTTTTTTGTTGTATGACTTATAAATTTGAATTGTTTGGCGTGCTTGTTTATACTTCACTTTTAAATAAACGTACTTTCCATGAGTGGGTTTTGTTTTTATGAATAACTTTATCTAACAAAAAAAAATTTTTTCCGCCGTCGCACCCCTACTTTTCAAACTTTATTTTAGAATAAAATGTGTGACGATTATGCGAGAAAACACAGCATAATTAAAAATTTTGTTGGTATCACTATCGCGTGACGGGTGTGACGTGATGGATGCAATGAGAATAAAAATAATTTAATTTATTTCTTCCCTTCAACCAATCACGTGTGAGACGCCAGAGCAACGAAATTCGTGGACGCAACAGATTTCACGATTGAAATTTTTTTTTGTTTATTTATGTCGCGTCGTACGTGCAACATTTCTGACGTGAGCCTCAGAATTTTGGGTTTTCGAATGATGGGAAAAATAAATTTAATTCTTTTATTCTCATTGCATCCATCACATCACACCCGTCACGCGATAGTGATACCAACATAAAATTTTAAATTTTAAAATAAAATATAGAGTTAACATCAAAAGGAATAGAACGCAGAATTCATTATGTTAAAGAGAACCACCAAATTGGTAAATATCATCAACACCATGTATATTCTTACACAATTTTCTAGGCTAGTATGTAAACCTGAAGAAAACCAAATTGTAGGAACTGTGTTTGTTGGTTTTAGCATTTAAAAAATAAAGCACTAGTAGTTCAGTAGAAAACATTATTATTGGGTATAATGCATAAAGTGGCCAAGTCAAAACGTGGCAAAACATGATTCAGCAGACTTAAGTCAATTTTATCGAACAACATTAAAGGCATAGAAACTTGAACAAAACAGTGAAATTTTTATTCCTAGTCTACTGACCGAAATACTGACTTGGGTATATACATGCCCTGTATTAGGAGGATGGTAATTTTATCTCATAATCTTCACTTTCTGAATCGGTCACATTTTAAAGTATACCCACAATATATCAGAATAATTTTTTTTAGTTGTTTGTTTAACTATATTTTTCATTCCTCTGAAAATGAACCATGTGCTATGTTGTATATCGTCAGTTTGAACATAACGGATGAAATGTGGGCATGCGTTGGACTTCAGGCAGTCAAATTTCCACCTTTAGGCAAGCACCTAAAGAAATATAACTTCAAAAATTAAAATTTATAAAACTGTCATTTTCCAGCACTGTGTGTCACATAAGCCCAGGGTTACTCCATTACAGCTAAAGACCCATAAACACATCCGGGTCCACACACACACACTCTAGACTATTTCCCGAGTTTCCGTCTTCTCTGTTCAATCAAACAAGTTGTCCGTCTCATCAAAATTGAAAGACAAAATAAATATGTTAAGACTACGAATACTAATCAAAATATATTTCAATCCGCCATAATGTCAAATTGACCATAAAATCTTTTCCAGCACTATACGGTTTATACGTTATAAATTTCATTAAAGCTCTGCGAATAATGCTGCCAGTCTATAATATAAACCACTATGTTTGATCAAACTGTTGAACAATACATTATACTGTGCCCAGTGAATGATTATCAACATTTTAACTCACGTAAAACCTTTAAATTAATACACAATTTTATTTATCAATTGTTTCTCTTATGTGTAATTAATGTTGAAAACAAAAGGGTGTTTAACTATACATGAAATTTCTATTAAAATACAAACTGGCTTTGAGACATTGAAGCTAATGAACCGGGGTTAAAAATACATAATTACTAATCCACCAATTTTCCTGCGTCCTCCAATTTTTGAAGGCACCTGCATGCTCCCTGTTCTACATCTGCCAGTGTCGCTGGAACGAGAGAGAGCCCTAGCGGTCGCCAGGGAAGTATTACCAGTCACTGACCTCTGGACGGCGGCTCCGAGTCGGACGACGACCACTGGCCCTGGAACTAAGCCGAGCAAGTAACCACGCCGCTCACGAGACCACAACCCACAACCCACACTTACCAGCGGGCGCTTGGACGGACATAGTACTACAGTAAACTCCCTATTATCCGCGCATGCTACTAAAAAAATACAGCACACACGTAAATCTGCATTTCATTACAAGTGAGAAAAACTGAACTCAACTGAAGAGTGTATTGTGCAGTATACAGTAAAACGTCACAGGCCTTCTCGGAACTCACGCTGCAGGCTGGCATGCGTTGCTATTTTTGTCTCTGCCGCGCTTTGTTTCTAGTCACATGGTTGCTTTGACGAGCAGTCGGCCAAGGTTGCTCCCCTCCCCTTCCTCCTCCTTCATCCTCATGGCCTCTTCCTTTCTTTCTCTCTGGTCTATTGACGCGCCCACCTTCTACTCTCCGCTCACGCTTTTCAGTCGACACTGAGCGGGATTGCTGACCAGTCGAAGTCTAGTTTTGCCTAGTTACATCATGTTTTAGTGTTTAGTGTTTGTGTTTGCCTGGTTTGATGTTTTTAGCAGACCTGCCAACATTCAAATTTAAAAAATCATGAGGTCCTCGATAAAAATTTTCAGGCCCATTAAATATAGGTTAGATATAAAAAAAACAACAAATGAGAATCTTTAAATTTAAGTGACATACCTGTACATTTGTTACATGGTCTCTGCTTCAAAATTTATTTCAACAAATTATAGGTTGCAGATTTAATTTAGTTGAACATAATTTAGCGCTGTCGTGTAATGATCATGCAGGGCCGCAACTAAAAAAAGATGTAAAATAACATTCTGCTTGTGTAACACTATTATCACAGTTCACAGCAAAAATAATTTTTTTATTGGAAGCAATACACTTCACGTGTTAGTTGTGTTTTTTTTTGTAGCGACATGTTTCACAATGTCTCCTCTTCCACTATGCGAGATAGAAAAATCAGCACGGCACACGCTACAAAACGCAAAATTGCTTCCTTTACGTGACTCGAGTATTGATGGAAACTCGTTACTGTAAGCTTTCGTAAAACTTGTTTTGTAACTTTTACAAACAAAATCTTGGGGCCCCGAAAAATCGTGAGGAAACACTATTTTGGCGTGAGGGCGTGAGATGGACCTTAAAATCGTGAGCCTCACACCAAAATCGTGAGAGTTGGCAGGTCTGTTTTATTTAGGGATTTAAAATGGCAGAAAAGGGAAAGAAGGTCGTGTTTACGATTATGCAGACTGAAAATGATCTCTAAAGAAGAAAATGGCGCTTCAAGGAAGCAGATGTGTTTGGATTATAGAGTCGGGGAAACAACAGTGCATGACATTTTAAAGAAAAAAGACAAACTGGTTAATTGTAACTTTTACTGTTGAAATTAATGTTTCATTTTTGTTTCCCATTTTCGGCTCTTTTGTGAACTATCCGCGATTTTCACTATCCGCGGTGAACCTGCACTTAATTTAGCAGATAATTGGGAGTGTACTGTACATGCAAACTACTGACTTTTTTTTATAATTTTTTCACTTTAATAAATAAAATAAAATTTATTTACTTCCTACAGTACATTTAGGATGTCTACAGCTTATTTAATTTGTGTGTTTTCCATTAGGTGCAAGGAAAAACTAGGAGCTTTGAGGCAACACAAAACAAGGCAAAACTCTAGGCGTACATCAATCTGGACACATTGTGGCAATGTTAATCGTTGACAAGCAAGCAAGGCACAAAACAATACTTTAGTGAAAACTACACAAAAATAAAAAAAAGCATTATTAACCTCCTTGTAAGCCATGTTGTGAAGTCGTGCACAATCTACATCAGTGTGTCCACACGAATTTGCAATAAAGTTTCCCTGACCAAAATTTTCAAATTTCCCAGTTATTTTTAATGGTTTTCATTATTTTGCGATTTCGCAGTTTTGGCCAAAGAAAGAAGATACAAAGTAACCAACTTCTCAACATTTAAATCCCCCCAAAATGAGAACAGTCAGGTACTCGTAATGGACCAATGTACAATGTACATCACTCATAGTCATAAACACAGAGTTCAAATCAAGTATAAAAATCTATCACAATTTTTATAATCTTCAAAAGTGGGCATAAAATAAAAACTAACTGATGTAGTGTATAATATTTGCTGTGGAATTTTTTTTTTTTTTCATTGAGTACTATTTGAAAAGAAAAATAAATTGCTTATCATGTATACTATTTTATATTGAATGCCAGTTTATCTAATAAATGTTCTTTCATAACAACAGATCGCAGGTTATCTCGCGGATGTGCAATTTTATATTGCTGATATTTAATTTGCTGTTTCAGACGAGCCATCAGCTCTTAAGACATGACAAATCTCTAACACTTATCTTTTAAATACATACCTTACTTGCTAATTAAAAAAGCATAAACTTAAAATATTCTAAATATTATTATAAAGATTATTTAACCTGTTAACGTAATTCCTGACACTGTGGTTTTCTAAATGTGTGTCTGCTGCGATTTGCCACTAGCAGGTTTGTCAGTGGCACATCCTAGAAGGCGCGAGGTGAACTGGCCCTGAATTCTTCTAGCTTTTCTCTCCGAGATGCTGCTGACTTGCAGGATGGCGTCAAATAAATGCCGGCTGAACACTCGGGCTTCGTCAGAGATAAATACGCAATGAAGGAAGCGAATAGTTATGAAGGAAAGAGCAAAATATCATTTGTTGATTCGTCACATTATTAATTTGCTGCATTTTATTTAATGCTACAAACGTGCCATTGACATTGCGCGCACAGGAAATGAAAAATTCACGGGAGAGAAAACAGCGTTACTTTGAGTCTACGACCCCGCCTCTTCGAAATGTGCTGTAATTTAATGGTGTCGTTACTTCGAGAGGCGGGTATGTGTTTTTCACGCCCTGCTTCTTCAGAGAACCAAGCGTCTGACAGTGTGCTACAGCTAGCATAGAGCATGCACAGAGTAATGTTAGAGATAAGATGAGAGGCACTCACGGTGGGGAAACTGGGACTTGAGGGGGAGGTGGCTTCCTGCACAGAGAACAACACAAGTCACCACCACCACTGCCACCACTCCCGTGCCAGCGCGGCGGTACCGCGCAGGGCGATCGACACAGCACAGCGCACTGCACCCTGCACGTCAGCCGGCTTCCGGCACCAGGGGGTTCGAGAATGTTTCCGTATGGCCGCAGTGCTCGCCAAGACATCGATCCGGCCGCCAGCAGAGTGGATCTCTCGTAACCCGAGTCCACTCGGACACACACAGGCAATAAACAAGCAATGTAGCTCCAGCATCCATGACACCAAAGTTACTCCATTCTAAAACACTTTTGCTATGACTTGTGGATTGGAGTGCATCTAAAAAAAAAAAAAAAAGTTTGAATGGGTGTGTGTGTGTCACAGATTACAGTAAACACGGCATACAGATCTTCGCAGATGATCCAGTTACAACTTGGTTGTAAATGCCGGCCTCAATTCAAAAACAGTTCGGATCGAAATGACCCTTAAATAAAGTTTGTTCATTTAGTATTTCATCCAAGGTAAAGAACTCAAACAATTAACTTGTGTTTTTTTAAGACAGCAAATTTGTGTCAGACAACCACATGGTAGGCCAAACATAGTAATTTTTCAGATGCAATAAAAAACTATGAAACAAATGAAGTGTCGATGCATCTGGTTACACCATGTACGCCATTGTAAAAACTAAAATGTTATTCATTTGAAAAATTTAAACAGCTTTAAAAATAAATTTTTTATGGTGACTTTAAACTTTATTTTAGATGTATGAGAAATATTCTAATTAAAGAAGAGTTTTTAGGCTCTAACAAGTGCACCTCATGAGCAGAACAATGATAGTTTGACGAGTGCAGTGCGTTGCGTGTGATGACAATCCCCCTGCAGGGCGACACTGCCGGCCGCGCTGACGACACATGCGCACACACTGAGCACAACACGGCACCAGACCACGCCACGGCCAACAACACAACACTCCACACTTTAGTACACTACACCAAAATTAGCAAACACTGAAAGTTCCATTCAAACAATATCATTGAATGGTTCTATCCAGCTGTCTACAATGAACAAAATTCAGGACATACAAATAAAATTTTCTTGTAATTTTTTTTTCTATCACAGGATCATTATTGTGTTTAATAAGAAAATTAAACATGTTAAGAAACAGCTCTACTATTCGCACAAACATGCCAATTTCTAGTTTAGAAAACTAAAACCTTTTCAGAGATAGTTTCTGCACACCAGTCTCCAACCATAATTTTTAACATGCAACTATAAAAAGAAGTGAGTCGTCAACAAACCGAATGCAAGTTAGCATAAGGCTGCAGGGTATTAAAGGTTCTTGACTTGTAGCAATGTGACTGGTTATTTCGAGACTTCATGACTTCAGCGCTCAGCTCTTAGGATCGAAATTTCTCGTTACTTATAGACAGCCTGTCTACAATACTTCTTCCCTCACCAAAATAAACATAGGTCACATACTAGTTTTACATCCCTAAAAATATTTGGGTGATACTCAAAAATTAAATAAATGAAAATATAAAAAATAAATAAACCTTTAATTCCAGTGCCAAAAGGTAGAAAATTGACTCATTTTGAGTTTGTAATCAAACAATTGTTTCAGTTTATTCCAAAATTTTCTTGTTTTTTTCACTATACAGTATAATCCTGTTAAAATGTTTTCTTGTTTAAAGTGTCATAATTTAAAGTCATAACATTTTCCTCGTAAAGACAATGTTGCAAGAATTATTATTATTATTATTATTTTTAAATCAAGTGACCAATGTGTATTCCATATATCTAAGGTACATAATGGTTGCAGTTGGTACCATTGTTTTAAAAAAAAATAACAAAACTTTCAATTCCTTGCCATTCTAGTGTTTTCAGATGTACGTACATAGTCGCACAATATTTTAGTTTGCAACCTATTCCGAAATACCAAAAAAATAAAAAACAAAGTGTTTTCTATTGAGTTTCTGGTACAGTTATTAAAATGAAGCTCATCGCTGAACACGAGTGATCGTGACCGCGAGGAACACCGCTCAAAGCCACTCACCATGCCGTCGCTGCCGAAGCCGGAGGCGGCCTGCGCGAACCTCTCCTTGGCCTTGAGCGCGCGGGCACGCTCGTTGCGCAGGCGCTCGTCGTCCTTGAGCAGCGACACCAGCTGCTTGGCCTTCTCGCGCACGTTCAGGCCCTGGTCCTTGGTCTCCTCCAGGTACTGGAAGTCCTTCAGCGTCTGGATGGCGAAGATGTTCTCCTTGCACTGCTGGGCCACCTGCACGCACACACTCGACACTCGACCCTGTACACTCGACACTGTACACTAGACACTGTACACTAGACACTGTACACTAGACACTGTACACTAGACACTGTACACTAGACACTCCACACTGTACACTCCGCACTGTACACTCGGCACTGTACACTCGGCACTGTACACTCGGCACTGTACACTCGACACTGTACACTCGGCACTGTACACTCGACACTGTACACTCGACACTGTACACTCGACCCTGTACACTGTACACTCAACACTGTGCACTTAACACTGTAAACTCAGCCCCTTACTCAACACTCGACCCTCAACACTGTACACTCAACACTGTACACTCAACACTGTACACTCGACCCTGTACACTAAACCCTGTGCTCAACCTTGTACTCAACACTCGACCATCAACACTGTACACTCAACCTTGTACTCAACACTCGATCATCAACACTGTACACTCAACCCTCGACCCTCAACACTGTACACTCAACACTGCCTACGCTCTTCGACGGCCCCTACAAGACCCCACAGAGTTTACCAGCCAGGCACAAACAGCCAGCGAGCCAGCGAACAAACAAATATATTCACTTTCACGAGCAGTTCTAATTTTAGATTTCATTTAAACACGAAACACTAAATAGTAATAATGTAGCAACTTGGTACAATTTCATTAATTAGTAGGCATGTACGAATATCAGTTTTTTTTTTTTTTTAGTTCAAATCGAATATGGATACAAATACCAAATTATACGCGGATACAAAATTTTGAATTTAAATATAAAGAATGATTTTTAGAATTACACAAAAAACTTTTTTTCACATCATGTAACAACTTCTAAAAGAACAGACAAATATAAAATGAATGGTTGGTTAATTTCAGTCAGCTACAATAATTAAATGAAAAAGTTAGTTAAAATATTTAAAATATGAACTAAAACATTGTATTATTAATTATACAGCTATCCCATCTTATCCTAACCTAACCTAACCAACCTTTCATTTTAGTTCTTATTTGCCATATTTTACAGAACCAGCTACTGTACAGGTAGATCCAGAAAATTGTTGTGATTGGCAAAATACCGTGAAATTTAACACAAACCATATTCCAACAGGTACAGTAATTAGAGTTAACTTATTGCAATTTAAATACAGTCCTGGTTTCTGAACCATTTGTTTCAGTACAGCAAGATTGGCTGATGTTTTCTAAACCACTGTATAGTCTCATGTTGGTCTCATGGCAGAAGTCAGTCGCCCGTAAGTAAAGCGTCATGTACACCTGGAGCCCTGTTGTAGGTACATTTTTTTTGTCACTAATTGTAACGTACACTGTTGAAGAAGATAAGGACAGCTTCAGCGTACATTCAGACAGACAGCTGAATATTGTGATGTAACAAACAAACCAAACACAGAATCCTGTAGCACAAAACTATCAAATCAAAATTATTATTTAGTTCATTCAAGGCTCTGCTGTAACCTTAAAGCCAGATTTTAAATTTTTCCATAACTGCAGGTTTTTAAAAATGTTTATTTTTAAAATGAGAATGTAGAAGAAATTTTGTATGCTTTACTAACAGTGAAAACTCAAATTAATACCCCGAGATGTTTTTTTTCCATTCCCTATAAAATACATAAGAGTTATAGTGCTAAGTAATTAGCATTATACAAAAGTACTGTTATATTTAATAAAAATTGTTTTTGTTCCAATATTAATACAAATATCCCATAGTAATGTAAAGAAACAATGTGGAATTTCAAATACTGTTTTGGCATTTGGTAATTTTAAGTTGGGGGGAATGGGGTGAGCAGGACACTTAGAAATTAAATATTCTTCCAAAACTATGTGTATTTTTGAAGGTATTTAGTTTCTATACCTTTGCTTTATTCTTCAAGTCTTAAATTGTTTCAAAAGTAGTACAGTACAAAAATTTTTTCGAGCCACATGTGTACCCATCCTAAAATTAGATTTTACAATCTCTAAAAAAAAAACATCTTTGGTGCTATATCAAATCGTGGACAAATTTCCTTGGAGAATATTCTTTGTTCATGTGTTTATACATGTACTAAATGAGAAAAATATTTTTTAATTTATTCGAATATAAAAAATGGGATTACACTTTGTAACAGTCTTTATTGTTAAGCGAGTATCGTATTACTGTAATGTGCAGTCGGAAGAGTGGCGAATGTGATTACACTTGGTAATAGTTGGTGGTCGTTGCAAAGCGATGCGGTCGGAAGAGCGTCGCGAACACGGGGCGGGGCCGGGGGGGCAGGTACCTTCTCGGTGCCGGTCTTGATGAGGTACTCCAGCAAGACGAGGGCCTTGTAGACGTGCCGCCAGTTCTTGCCGTGGTCGTTCAGCCTCTTCCAGATCATCTGCATGATCTCGGTGAAGGCGACCACGTTGTAGGTGAGGTCGGCTATCTCCGACATGAGGGTGCTGCTGGGCCCCCAGGGGTCGTTGCTGGTCGCCTCGCGCACCTTCACCTGCGCCCACATCGCCGGGTTACTGATTCCAGTCTGAGGAGTCATATCTTCAACAAACTTCATAACTTGTCACACATGGACAAGTCATTATTTGAGGTCGCTACATTATATTATAGATGTTTCTAAAAAAATTAGTTATGTGATTGGGGTTTAATGCGTTTCAAGTTGTCATTTATTCGTAAAAGCTTCTTTTTTTTTAAATTAAATTAAAAAAAAAAAAAAAAAACACCGTAAGACTGTACTCAACGTCGATTTTTAGCCATATTTACTTTATTTTCTGTCCAGGATTACGGAACAGATATCGAACCACACGTTTTATTTACAGAGTGAACACGATACGAACGAACGAAAGTCGTGACCAGATAAACAGCGAGGAGTGGTGATGGAGTGCCTGGGTTCGCCCGGCCGGTGACGGGCCGGGGGGAGCGGGAGGCGGGAGCGTGCGTCGCGGTGGCTCACCTGCGCATCAGAGTAGTTGTGCGCCAGGTTCTTGATGTTGCGTCGCAGCCCCGCCACGTTCACCTGCATGTCGTCGCGTTGTCTCCGCATCTGCAACGAGCCACGCGCCAGTCACAGACCTACAACTTTTGAAATAATTTACCTATTTTGCCCTTTTCCGAAAGAAATAAACCAATCCAGCCCCCACCATCCATATAGTGTACTAGTTCAAACAGAACCATTTTACAGTGTGTACACGACGATGCAATAAAACACCATCTGGAAAATGAAAATGTACTCAAAGTCTGCGTGATGGCAGACGGAGCATGAAATTTCTCCCTCAAATTATCATCACTAAGAAATTTCCATGACTTTTTCCAGGTTTTAAAATAAATTCCCTGACTTTCCAGAATATGGATGTCCTGTCAATTCACGAGTTTGCAAGTAAGTTTTTGATTGAGTTTATTGGTTTCCATAAAATTTGGTAGGCAGTAGGTATGTCCAACGGAATTTTCAAGGTTGTGTGCAAAAAACTTTCAAGATTTAATAAATACACATGTAGCTTTCAAAAACAAATGGATTACTTTAATTTTTGGCTCTGAATCAAAAGAGGATAGTGTACATAGGGAGCACGATAATGCATGTCTCAAAGTAAACCAAAGAAAATAACAATTAAATGTAACTGAATTATATCTACTATTTCTGTAAAAATATTACCTAAATTTAATATTATTTAAATGTTAGGTTGTCAATTGCATTGTCAATATAAGTCAGTCATGAGGTTAAAATTTACAGAGTCACTAAAAACAGAACATCACAAGGTCTCAGTTTGGGGCAAACAGCAGTTATGTTAGTTTTATAATTTCCACGTTATGGGTGAGTAATGCACCATGCTGTGTTAAGTTGGCAGCCTGATAGGTGTTCATACTTTGCTCGGAGATGCACACAGAAATTATTCTTGGGATTATCCAGAGAAAAAAAAAAAAATTCTAAAACTCACTTAAGTTTTATACTTGAACCAATCACAGTATAGGACTATTAAGAAACAGTTAAAAAGTACATAATTAAGTACTTTAATGATTAATAATTTCAGTAAGTGATACGTGTATAAATAATACTGTACTCTCAGTTATGAGCTCCTTGTTATGTTTCAAGGTCATTAGGGCAGACACAGTTGGTACTTTGTTCATTGTGGCACACTTGCTGCCAACCACCTATCATCGCAATTCTCACTTGTATCCGTTAAGTTAATGTCTGTTTAGTATACGTGCTGTGTAGTACTTGTGACCATCAGAAGAATACCTGCTTAGAGCATGGGCACATAAAATAGTTCCACTACGAAGCTGTGGTTCTCAAGACGACGTCTTGATAAGATCACACCGATTCTCCTGTTTGTGGGTGAATATATCTCGTATTTTGAAACAGTCAGTGTACAGCCCATTTTAATTTTGAAACAAAACAATGTCTCATAATTTTTACCTGACCTGAACACATTATGACCACCATATATATGTATATTTTTGAAAATCATCACATGATAAAATCTTGCATCACTTGTAAAAAAAACTGTCTAGTTTACTTAACACTAGCTTTGCCTCACAGATTCTTCATGGCGACATTTACTTAAAAAGTTAAAAAAGTTATAATACGAGAAGTGCCATTAATAAATAAATTAACACCTAAGTTAACTATTTTATAAAAATATATTATCTTCTGAAACAACCCTTATCAAGTGATTTTCTGAGCTAAACTCAACTTTAAGATCTATTATAATCACAACTAATGACAAAATAAATAAATAAAAGTATTTTGATTGATTCTGTAATCTACAATAGTTGTATTTAAAAAATTTACATGATTGTTTATAATAATATGTTCTTTGAATGGGTCTTGCAATGGTGAAAATTGATCCAAGATGTAATTTTAGACATACACCATTGCTGATTACACTATATGTCATAAGAAACTTCAAAAACAGACAAGAAAGATAAATATGCAAACACACAGAAAACAAGCGAAAATCAGGCGATGTCAAAAAATTAAAAACGTAAGTAGCACAGAAAATTCTGTGCAAAGAATTAGTCAAAAAATTATTACAGCAAGACGAACACAGTGGACTAATGATGATGAGACAGTAGCAACAATAACAGTGAATAAGGACAGAAAACAACCTGACAACATGACAAACAGAATAATCCAACGACAATACTAAACAGATAAATGACAACACAGAGACCCAGTGATGTGACAAAACAGATATTCTGAACACCACAACGAAAGCACATTCAAACATTGTAGGCTTTAAGAAATTGCCTGATATATGTTTTTTTTTTTGTGTTCGCATATTTATCTTTCTTGTCTGCAATTGAGGTTTCTTATAACATATAAGTAGTGAAATCAGCAATTGGTGTATACAACCTTGAATGTTTATAATAATGTCATGAACCTATGCTGAGAACCTAAAAATATTTACAAGGCCAACAAGGGTTTGCAAAGCTTTAAAAGAAAAAATAATGTAGCACTTTACAATATTACATCATATGAATCCCTAATCATCTCAAACAGTTTACCAGCTTAAAACCATAAAAAGCATAACAATGAACTAATAAAACAACGGACTTCTTCATGAATACTTGGAGGGCAGGGCCTGGAAGGACTGCTACCTAAACAAAGTACACTGTGTTACACTTCACTGCCGCAGTTGTTCACCGAACGCATGGAGTGAGTGGCTTGCTTCAGGTTTACCATCTATTCAAAATAAATACTCACAATTTTCTTGGGAGCAAAAAAGTAACATTTTTTTTTTAAATATTTAATAAAACATTCCTTCCTAACTTCAGACAGAAACATGCATTCAGCAGGCACTCTTGACGATACAGAAATTCCAATACTACCTTGAACGCGAGTATCCCTGCAGTTCGTGAAGTACACAGGCAGTTAGGTATAAAAGCATGAAGTATGTTCTCTGGATCCAGTCCCAACAGCTTCCAAGTTATTTGACGAATAATGCTGTTAAAGATTCGTTGTTATGGAAAGCAGTAAGAGTACGACTGCTGAGTGAAATGAGGCCCGCCAAAGTGATGCAGCTGAGAACCGACACGTTGCCAGTGGAAGCACAGTCGTGCAATAACGCACACAACGTCACGACACATCTCGGCAGGCGCATGCCTGAAGTGAAGTCAGTGAAGTCAGTGAAGTCAGGAGCAGCCTAACATCAGTCAGCTCGATGACGAGACAGCCCTGCAGCGCTCTTCACGCAACACAAACACTCATCGATGCAGGCATTCGGCTAGTGTTTATTTCCAGTCAAAAAATATCATCTGACAAACAATGGAGGAGAAAAAAAAATGTTTCCCGGAAGAGCAAACACCACAAAGCAAGTCTGTCTGGGTCCACACAACTGTTATCTGGGAGCGATACCAGACACTCATCTCGCTTCACGACTGATAAAGAGTCCATCACACCTGATATGCTGATAATGTGCACACGACCGTCAATACATGGTGTGATTTAAAACTGATGACTGATAAAATTTTCCCTGACTTTTTCCTGATAAAAACTTAAAATTTCTCCAGCTACGTTTTAAAAATAATTTCCATACTTTTTGCAATATTCTAATCAAAATAAAGGTCCTTCAGCCTCCAGAATCACAGCTGGCCTAGTTTTGGTTACATTCCAGGTCGG
The DNA here is from genome assembly GCF_032445375.1 of Bacillus rossius redtenbacheri. Lineage (NCBI taxonomy): Eukaryota > Metazoa > Arthropoda > Insecta > Phasmatodea > Bacillidae > Bacillus > Bacillus rossius. Next base: position 29,789,757 of record NC_086345.1, read on the forward strand.
CTGGGATGATAGCAACTGATTCACTTGAAAATTTGATACTGTAAGATGTAATAAATTTAAAAAAATTTTCTTTCAGGTTGGTCTTTTCACCAAAAGTGGTACTAACTATTCGTTAGCTCACATGGGCCTAGTGTGCCAGCAACCTCGACAGTTATTACGCCAGACACACGTCAGCCCACCTGCGTCCCGCCGGGGGCAAACACCCCGCATCCGCATGCCTACCACACGCCTCTCAAGAGGCTGGTAACAACAGAAACCACTGTATCCGGAGACTGTCGGTCAACGTGCAATCCATTCCATGAATACTAAAAACTAACCGTGTAATATATGTATTTACTAGCACATAAAGATGTGATGTGATTGCAGGTTGAGGTACAAACACACTGGTTAACACCAAAAAATTATCACAACAAAACGTGTGAAGACGAGTGGTGAGATCACATGAAAGTATAAAACCACCGACTATCAACTTAAGTCCCTATAATGAATGTAAATGTGAAGGTAGCTAGGCAGGGAGAAGGAATGTTCGTCAGCAGTGCTTTTGAACAGTACTAAAATATTGAAATATAATTTGCAAGGAAAAAAAACGACGAGGTGTGAAAGGAGCCACTCACATTCATAACAGCCACTCGACGCGACGACCGACACTTGCGACACGCACACGACACCAAACTCGATCAGGCGAGTGATGACGACGGGAGACGGGAGCGACGCACTTGCAGGGCTGCGGCCGGCTTAGCTGTCGTGGGGCTTCCCCTCCCCCTCCCCCTGCCCCAGCCCTCGGGCATCACTGCTCCCTCTCTCTGCCCGCGACTGCACGACTTGCTTCCACGCTTCCCGATCCCTACACAGCTCTTTCAGTGACCCATGTCCTCACCGCATTACTGCCAACCTGGCAATTCTCATCACAGTAATTGCATTTCTAATATATTCATTTCACAATTGTAGTAATAATCTAATAATTATTTTCAACATTAAATGCTTCAGATTAAAATTTTTTTTTAAGTTAGTTTTGAGAGATAATTTATGTTTTTCATTGTCTTTTTTAAAATGCAAATTAACTTAAAAATCTTTGGTACTAACAATCAATGCATTATTTTTCTCAAGGTCTTTGTACTAAAATAATTTAAAGAGTGAGTAATTCAAGTTAAAACTGCATGCCACGCATCCCAAATTACTAGTTACAAGAATTTTAATGACTGGACAAAATGTTTAAATATATGCAAGCAGGCCTTATCCTGCTGCCCCCCCCCCCCCCCTGTCTGACAGGCGCACGCACGTACGCACGCACGCACGCACAAGTACACTGCTTGAGTGTTTCCGACACGCCAGCATCTTGGCCCTCGGCTACACCGAGCAAGAGAGTTTCTTCACCGGGAGACACGTCGCAGCCCGGAGAGAGCTGTCTGCACGGACAGAACGATGGTTGGCGTGACTGTGTTCCCGCTCACCAGTCTCACGGGAACATGAGCCTTATCGCAGCAGGCTGGTGCGACAGGCTACTCTACATCACCCACGTAGAAGACCGGCAGTAGATTGACAAACTTCGCATATATGCACAAGATTGGTTTTGACATTGTGATAATGTCTCTTCATAAACAACAGCCAGTGGTTCTTGCGTTTTTAAGATCAAATTGGCCGGCTGGTTGCCTATTTTATGCTTTGGTCATGTCCTGAATAAATGCCATCAAAAATATGTCTAATATTTGTTCATTCCTGTAAACATAATTAAATGAGTTATTTCAGAGGCCAATGTCAGCACAGCAGAGGTAAGCAACTCGTAAAAGCTCGATACTTCACGTTACGCGCGGTGTCAGTAGCAAGCCGACGCACAATGCTGCAGGTGAGTTAGTCATGCACTCCACACGAACACCACGCGTGCTGTTAGTGCGGAGCGGGGCGGAGGGTTTACCTGCGGCCCCTCCCGGGCAGTCTCTACCCGGCTACGCCACTGTCTACGCTCGTCTGCGGCTCACCGCGCCTACTCTCAGCCTGCAAGCCAGACACACGCGCTCGGACACGCCCGAACAGTAGCCAACACTTCCACCTTCATGACATGTCATCTACATCTTAGCGGACACTGCGTACAAATGCGTGGGTGAAAATAAAGTTATTAGTTTCCATAACTCTGTAACATAGAAGCTGAAATTACTTTTACCTGTACGCTTGCCATCTGACAAGAATTAATAATGTTTCTTCTGTTATCAGGCTGACAACCAAAATTGTAAATGATTTTTCTTAATTTTTTTCTGAAACTTCTATGAACAGTTTAAAAAGAAACGACTTACCAAGGTTGTTCACATCATATTACCAAATAATAGTAATATATTTAAACATAAGATAATTTTCATTCTTGTAATTTATTTTTCAAACATAAAACTGAGATGTGAGATATTTAATAGTTTAAATAGTGCTTAGATTGGTTAAAAAAAATTATGGAATCATGGTAGTTTATAATGTTCTCAACGTATGAAAAACTTATATCACAAACTGATTATGAGTAGAGACTAGATTTAATTATTTTATTTTATTTTAAGCTAGTTTAGTTTTTACAACACGAGATCCGTGTGTTCATGGAAGTAGCATATTATTCACCATATATGCGCTTAAATGTTTCATGATATTTATTTTACCAAATTAGTGTAATTTTGACTGATAAACTATGCACATTTACAATATATATTTTGTAATAAGCATGATGTATAACTACTAGGAACAATAAAAATAATTCTTAAGTATTTGTGTGTTCGACAATGTACCAATGTCATAATGAAAAAACACGATACTGATGATAGTTGCAAGATCAAATATCTAGGTTGTACAAACATTGAAAACCTAAATTGTGCTAAAAATAAAACCATACAATCTTGTCTCTATATGATATGCTTAGAATATCAAGACATGTTTGGTGGCAGAAAATTGAAAATGTCTAGTGCTTCAACCAGACATCTGACACATACTAGTTTATAATCCACTTGGCATTGCTGTCCAACAGCTATGGGTCAAGTCAGAGCTCACGATGATGGCTTCATCAATATCCCTACTTTGTCACGATGTAAACATATATATAAATTTATTTGTTTATTTATTAGCTGAACTACCCTCACCAAAATGTTCACTTTGTTTTTCACCTCAACGGTTCCAAACTAACCTAACACACAACACACCTCTCACCTGACACATCAAACAAAATGCACCTAAAACAACTAAAAATGACAAACATTTAAAGGCCATAAAAACCCACTTACCTTTCTTGACTTAATGGCAATAATCTTTTACTGTCAATGTTTATCTTATGAAGATATTAAATTTAAACCAAAAACAATTGTCATTTCTACATTCCATTTATTCTACATCGCGAAACACGAACCACCGGTTTCCATCATTACTGCAACCACGCATTCTCTATCTTCACTGCACGGTTATATGTATTTAGCCTACTATAAATAAACACGATCTTGCTCCTTGCTCTTGACTACTACCCTTTATTTACACACATTTCAAATAAATTTCTTAATATCTACTTAATTACAGGTACCTATACTTATTTATTCACATTAGAAAAATATTTATTTACTGATTAATTCACTCCTCATAGTACCACTATCACTCCAGGACTCATACTATCATTCGTCTTTAATTTTTTTACTGTGCTATATCGGCTTACACTGTTGCAAATAATTCATACTATATTTTCCTTTGTTCCACACTTCAATTTGTTAAATTTGGCATAGCAACTCCCATGATGTCATACATTTCCCCATCTTTATTTCCAACCAATAGGAATCTGGTATAAAATGAATGTGTAACGCTTCAGTACATTACGTGCGTAAATCACTAGCCCCAGCAAGAAGCTGCAGTCACAACCACCCTATTGCGTCCAGAGGCACCTCAACAACTTCTGGGTAGATCAGCTTTCACCACTAAACATAACCTTGGTCTACTAAAGGTTATGTCACGAAAATTAATTTCTGGAATTGGCTTCGCGTATTGATTATTTCTAAGGGTAAGTAACTGGGCAGGTTATATTACAGAGGGAGCAGACCAATTATGGCCATCATTTAAGACAGGAAACTAGGGGAACACACCCTTCCTAACTGAAGGTCTACTATGGACGATGTCACCTGACAAGGAGAGTTTGATGAATCCAGGTTCCTTTACCTTTCAACATCAGTGTTATCTTGAAGGATCAATTTAATAAATGCATCGTTACAAGTCCAATATTTGCTTAACAAATTCAATATAAACTAGCTCACACACAACTTCTCGAAGTAGCGGTTACGATGGTTAATTCGACATAATGACAATTATCTGGATAATAGTAGCAATTCATTTAACAAACTATTCGACACACACAAAATTCGATTTTACTAACCTGTGTCGATAAAATGCAAATTTTTAGAAATACTACAAATAAAAAAAAATTAAGTAGGAAATGACAGTCACTCCTCCAACATTTGACAAATCACAAATTACAATATTGCCAAGTAAATTTAAAAAGTACTAAGTACAACAAAACATTTATACTACATAAAGAACTTGTCACAATTAATTTTTTTATTTCGTTACAAAGTTCTTAGTATAGAAATTAAGAATAATTATGAAATCATAATTCCTTAAAAAATTACCTTTTAAAAAAGTTCTAGGCAGTTGTACTATTAACTAAAATAAAAAAAAAAGTAAGACATTACCTCATTTGAAACTTAGCCTTTATAGATACTGTACTTATTTCAAAATGCAAATACCCCTACAATTCAATTTGTAAATTTTCAAAATGCAATCATTCAGTAGAGTAGATATTTTCCGTTAATTAGTATTTTCTTAAATCTCCTCTTAATTTCACGTCCATTTCCCAGTTTAAACATTTCCACCAAACTAAAGTTCGAATTATGAGCGCAAATTTTTTCTTACATAAAGAGTATGGCCATTTCTCATTAGGCTGCAATATATCACCTAATCTAATACCTTTTCCAAATCTACGAATAAAGCACATTTCTGCTTTCTTGTCTACACCATTACTACTAGGTTTTCCTTCAAATTGAAATGGAAAGGAACTGAGTTGCAATATAGCTGCGGTGTGTAGCAGTTCCACATGCAGTGTTAGAAGATTGACAAGGAAGCTTATAAGAGGCTAAATGATAAAGAAATAAATTTTGCAATGCAAAAGTTTTCGCTTGGAAAGGAGGAATTTTGGGTAAAAAGGTTGCAGTCAAAAGCCAGGATGGCATAAAAGCCTTGGGACACTGTAAAGTGTATAAATGGAATGAGGAGGACGAAATGCAAGGCCAAGGATATCAAAAGATGATATAGGCATGAATGAAGTAGTTGCATAATCAGGATGGATTGAATAGGTACATTGATTTATGCAGGGAAATACACTGACGACATCCGTCTTCCATTCCTTAGTCGCTAAGATCGCTGTTGCCCATCGTTGTCCCTTTTGTCCATGTGCACCAGGAGTGAGCGAGTGCGATTGTCAGTGCAGCATCCCATCTGTGTGTCCAGACAAGTGACAATCGTTTGTTTACAAGATGTGGCAATTAGGTTCCCTCGACTGCCGCACGGCGACAGCAGAGAATGTCTGCCACGATTCCAGCCCCTCTGGCTTAGGTTGTGGGGAGGGGAGGGCCCGCCACTGCGCGGGCCCCAGCTCGGCAGTCAGTGTGTGGAAGTGTGAGAGCAAGTGGTGAGAGCACGGACCGACAACCGAAGCAGCTGTGACAACCATTACAACCACGCCAAGCGAGACGTCGCCCTGCAGACCAGGGTGCTGAAGCCGGTGGAGCAGTTGCGAGAGGCGGAGCTGTGGGCAGCTGCCCGCCTGGAGGACGAGCGGTGGCGCCATCGAGAGCGCTGGCTCGCTTCGATTGGGAGAAGCAGCTACAGGGTGAAAACAGCCTCATCATTCAAGACATTTCCTCCCCCTGCCACTAAGGCCCAAACCTACCCCTGAGATCGAGCCGAGCCCCAACCCACTTCGACGACCACCGGGGGACAGGCGGAACCCGCATCAACATTATGAAATAATTTCGAATTAAGTAAGATATATAATTGGAAAATGCCAGGGGTAGTAGATGTAAGGGAGATATTGAGAGAGAGAGAGAGAGAGAGAGATGGCAGACAGAGAAGATAATCTCATTGCTTTGATTCACGAAAACAATCAAAAAAGTATATCGGTAGAAGTAATTAAAAGTGTTGGAGAGAAGTCGGAGGAAAAATTATTGAAGTGAAGGGGAGAACATATCTTGAGAATGTTACTGCGAGCAACCATTGCGAGCATATCTTAAAAGAGGGAATCAGATGCACAATGTAGCTAAGAATGGGAAAATAGCACTGGTATGGAGTGTGCAGGCATGTTAGTAAAAGGCAAGGTTCATACGAAAATAATCAGGCCTATCTTGTAAAGGGTTAATCAACCTTGAATATCTTTTTAGACATTAAAGTATATGAGTGCAGTAAGTGCAACGAAATGGGCTATGGCGATGTGAGATAATTCTCAGTTTGTTTGGTGGAACCTTAATTTCATACATTAACGGTAAGGAATCCAAATTGAGTGTTAAATGGGGTATTGTGAGTAAGGTTGTGTGAAAACTGGGATGATTTTTTAGTTGGTTCCTTTTTGTCAACCAGTAGTAGTGTAAATGTTGTGTTTAATACTATTTAAAAAATATATATTTGCATTTATTTAGAACTAGTGATACTATAGGTTTTAATTTTTTTTTAATGATCCTTGCTCTTTATTAAATAGGTGGCCGAGCTCCGTAGCGTAGTCGGATGCACACCGGCTTAAAGTGCGAGGGGTTCTGGGTTCGGGTCCCGGGTAAGGCATGGGTGTAAAAAAATTTACATGATGGTAATTGATTACCGATGATGATTGCACTACGATACAATGACTCAATTTACATACTGAGGTTTGATTGTTTGATACGATATGAAAACGATTCGCATAAGGACACATTATACAATGGCTGCTGGTAAATCCGCTGAAAGCCACCCAAACAAAAAAAAATATTAAATAGGTCATTGTTAATGCCAACGCTTCTTCCGTTTAAAATGGCCGAAGGAATTGTGCTTGTGTGGAAAGATGTGGTTGTCATAGCGAGCTATATGAATTGATTAAATAAATATTCTTGCTTTTATGTGAACATGATTTTAACACTGTTAGTTTTTGTTAATCTGAAGTAGGGAACATGGTTACAAAACGGAAGTGTGTAGTGTTTTTTAATAAAATTTACAATTTGTTCGAACAACGCAAGCTATTTGAAATTTGATCGTTTTGTTGTATCGCCGGGTAGCTGTAAACAGCTCATATGTGTATTTTATAAAATGCATTTAATATAGCATAATGTTGCAAGTTTCACCATTTTCTCAACCACCTCCTCAAATAGGCTTGGGCCTTCCAAATCTTTCGGTTCCACCACCGCATCATTTTCCAAATCGTTTCCACAATGATCGGGGCGGACACAGGGGGCATTTCTTTCAGCCGTTCAGGCCGTACCCCCGGCCGGGCCCCGGAGGCGCGGCGACTGATGCCGAGTTCGATGGCAAAAGATTGCGAAAATCTGTTATGCGAAAAACTGTTGACTACAACTCGTCTGTTATCAAAATGTTGGAGGTGAGGTTATATCTACGTTTTTTTTCCAGTTTTCAGTTGGCTCTATATTTAACATGTAAATTTCTCAACCGAAGAGTTGTACATTTGTATATGTACTTAAAATACGATGATACTAAACCCACTGGGACTAAGTTCTGCATTAAATAAATCATAAAAATGTATGGGAGAAGTTCAATAAGTAGTGCTGTACATTTTACTTTTGTTTGTTTGATACGGATGTTCTTTGAAAGGTCTTTATTCTCTCAATTTGTAGGCTGTAACTAGGAGTATTTATTGTAACAGCTTCATTCACTCAAATGTGTTTCGTTGATTTGAGTTGCTAAGCTGGCATATGGAGACTTGGTGATGGAAAACATTACGTGACTTAAATTTTTTTGACACCACTAAGTGATACTTTTATGCTTGCATTAACACACACTGAACAGCTTAGTCGGACTCCAGGCCATTTGGTGAGCGTCTCCCTTCTGTCCTGTCTCGCGTTCCAGAGGACCTGGCTTCGTATCCAGATCCAGCCATTCTTGATTTCGTATACCTTGCTTCCCAACACCACTCCAAGCTATGCTAGGCTGGTACTTCGTTGCCCATGAGCTGCGAACCGCGACTTGTGGCAGTGTTAGCCTCATGTCTGGGAGAACATGACAGACCAAAGCTGCGACCACACAGGCTGCTATGCTTGCTACGCTTGCGATGTTCGCTACGGGAGTAAAATGTAGGCAGCTGCATCTCAGCTGTGGCCACACAAAGCTATGTTCGCTATGTCACCAGGAGTTTGGTTCTCTGCTGTTTTTCTAAAACATAGCTGACTTTGCGCATGCACAGACAAACAAAAACATCTGTTTTCGCACGGAATCGGGCTGTACTTCTTTGTTTGCTTTTCTCTCCGCTTTAAGTAGTAAAGTTGACGGAAAAGTTAATTCAAAGACCATGAAAATATCCATGTTTATGGAATAAATTGATGGCAGAATATAGAAGGCAGGATATGCAGGAAAATGCCTGGTATTTGATTCCAGGGGAATGCTTTCGAACTGAGTTGAATTTATCCTGAAATAATCCATAAATTTGGTTTCATCCTCACTGGCAACTTCTTCGTCAAATGATGACATTCTTCAAATTCTTTTTTTTTTTATATTAAATTCATGAACCCATTTCTTTTTACGTGAACATACTGTGAGAGCCAGCGGAATATTATCATTGTCGGAGTAATCACTCGAATCCCACGGCATGCATCTCTCCGACATCACGAACTAGACTATCCTAGCTTTCTTTATGGCCTCGGCTTTCGAGAATGCTGTGAGGTTGTGTTCAAATCAGCAGATTTTATTTAATGAGATGGTCAATTTATATTTTATAATATGTAAGTACAACTATATTCACGTGGATTATTTTTGCAGCTTTTTTTTATATTTTTTCATCTAATGAAACTTTCCAAATGATGTCTTTACTAAATTAGATAAATCAAAATTTTGGTTTTAATTTTTTTTAAAATAAATGAGTGTAAATGACCTTATTTTCTTTTGGGACATAATGAAAATAAATACAGTAATATGCAATTAGCTGCACTACTTGGTTTGTAGTGCTAAACACTGTTCTTCATGTAACGTATTAGCAGTATGTCCCTGTAATGGTTTTGGTGGACTGGATGTGTACTGCGTGTGAACACGCGCTCTGATCAGTGATGGCCACGTAGAGGCCGGTGTCAGGCCTCCACTGCTAGTAGTTGTACTGCATCTAGTTCCGTCATAGATCTTTAGTGTTTTGGTCACGTTTACCCACAGATCTAGTACCTTTTTTTTGAAATCTAAAATGCTGTAGGTTTTCTGCACAGGTTTTCTCTTTTTACCTACCTAACCAAAGCATTTCTGTGCCTCTCTTTTTTTTTAACAGCGGCAACTGATAGAACATTTTCAGCAGTACTAGTAAACCGAGTTAAATTAAGAAACAAATTAAAAACTCCTTTCGTTAAATTAACTACTTTTAAGAAGTAATTGAAATACTCATCAACTACATATAGTTTACTGTCTCTGGAGACATAAATTCAGCAAAGCTTTGATTAAATTAATAAATACTTTCTGCTTTTCCTGCACATAAGTTAAAAAACCTTCGAAAGTGTGAATATAATATTAAATAATTACTGTATTATTTTAAATACTAAACATAGTACATGAATAAAGGTGTCAAATTTAAGAAATACAGTAGCGAAAGTAATTGTTTGAATAGTGTTCAAACAACAGAAAATTACAATCTAGTGTATTTTCGCTGCGGAGGTTGGTAGTGAGGGGTGGCGGTGGTGCGCAGGGGCGCGTGTGGCAGCGCGACCACCGCGACAGGCGCGCGCTGCAGCCGGACGTGCTCTACTACCCCGACCTGCAGCCCCCGCACAGCTACGCGGACAACCCCATCAACGCGGTGACGACGCGCTTCGTCAAGACGGCCACCAACAAGATGCGCTGCCCCATCTTCTGCATGGCGTGGACGCCCGAGGGCCGGCGCCTGGTGACGGGGGCCTCCAGCGGGGAGTTCACGCTCTGGAACGGCCTCACCTTCAACTTCGAGACCATCCTGCAGGTGAGCCCGTCCCTGCCTTCTCTTGCCGGTGTGGCTTCACGACGCGGAACAGCAGTTCTCGGTCCGACTTGGTCGATTGGGAGTTTTGGTCAGAAAAAATCTAGGAGAGTTTGATCTGACGATTCTCGTGGAAACCCTGGTTTTGCAGTTTGGAAGGGTAAATGTTTTTTCTTGCGAAGCTAGGAGCACAAACAAGCATGAAAGTGCGCATCGCAGGAGATGTGTGTTGTAGCAGCAGTGCGGGCAGTGACGTGCTGTCCGTGTCTGTCTGCTCTCGGCAGAGATGCTGCTTTATGATGTTTGCTTCTTTTCCCTCTTCTGCTCTTCCGTGTTGTGAAACCACACTATAGCAAATGGCTGAAGGTACTTACTTTTGCTCTTCATTGCCTAACAAGGTTTGCATCTAATTTCACTGTTTTGCCATTTATTGGAACAATTCCATTTTTGTAACCATTTTGTGTGTGTCCAAACATGCTGAACTAAACTTCATAACATCTTACTCTCTCGGGCTGGAGACTGCAGGAAGCAAGGACTAAGTGCTACAACGCGACCACTCCGCTCGAGTCTGTCCAGTGTGTAAACAAACATTGTGGCCACACGACCGGGCAAATCGGGCAACCTTGAAGTAGCAGTTAATTCTCTTGTTGCAGGAAATGCAGGAAATTCATCAGAAAATAGCAAATTTATGAAACCAATCAGAAATCATCTGTTTAGCAAGTTGAAAATGCTTAGTTCAAAACCTGCACACCATGCCTATAACCTGTGTGACTTATACCATTTATGACTGCTGACCTTACTACCTGACCCTAGGCGTCAGTCGTGACAGATAACACCGCAAGTGTCTCTTATGTACTTTCCTCTGTACGGAATACGGGACATCTGATTTGACACGTGAAACCCTTTTTGAACTCATGAATGGAAGGCCCGTAAATGTCTATACATGAACACAGTTGACAAGTCTCCTGCCAGCAACGTTCACGGCTGTTGGCAAGGGGTGGGGAGGTTGAGTTCCAAAATATTTTTTTATGTTTGTATTTACACTTATAGTTGGACAAAAATTATAATTATTTTGCTAATGAAATTCATTGGAAACCTCAGGGAGCAGTTACCTACTGAAGTACCTACAGAAGGTAACTGCTCCCTGATGATTGCGACTGCAGTGTCAACCGAAACGTCGGTGAATTATTCGCCAAGGACACTGCTACAACCCAGAAGCCAAGCTACTTCAGACAATGGCAGTGAAAGCCTGCGAACATTATTCTTGGAATCTGTTGCTGCCAGGAGAGTGGCCACCCTGACAAAACAACGTAGCAAATTATTAAGTGTACGTAATTGACAGTGGCATGTGTTGCGACGGACGACTCACTGCAGCGCTCTTGCAGGCACACGACAGTCCCGTGCGCACCATGGTGTGGTCCCACAACGACGTGTGGATGGTGACGGGCGACCACGCCGGCTACGTCAAGTACTGGCAGAGCAACATGAACAACGTGAAGATGTTCCAGGCCCACAAGGAGGCGCTGCGCGGGCTCAGGTATTCCACTCTTCCACAGCAACTCAGTAGCCCTCCGCGCTCCGTCCCCGCTCCCTCCGGTCCTTCCGTCCCGCAAGCCTGGTGGGCCCTCGTGTTGGCACTCGTGTGGACCGGGCTAGTCTAGTGGCCGTGCATGAAACTGGCGAGGAGACCTTTCGTCGACCTTAGCGGGGGTGTGACGTGACGCAATATGTAAACCACACAAAATGTAAACTGGTGCACTCTTATAATCTGTACATAAACATGCAGTGCCATTGGTCATGTTGTGTCAATAAAGTTTACCCCATTCCTAAACCTACCATCGCACAATTTGGCCATAGGATGGAAATAAAGATTCAATGGTTATATGGCCACATTTCATGGTTTTTGTATGGACTTAAAATTATGGCTGTGATATTTTGTTGGTTTTTTACTTTGCTCTCTCTCTTGTAAGCCCGTGGCTGTGAAGTGGAAATAAAGGTTTTACACTTGATTCTTTGACCTATCGTACCTGAGAAGTGTGTTCGTATTCTATGGTTGCATCTGCTGCAAGTTTTGAAATAAAGGGCGTTCTCATCACAAATAACGGATATTTCCTGGGGTTTTCTGGCACTCCTGTGAGCGCCGCGGATCGAGGTTTGCGCGCGTTGCGCTTGCGCACGCAACACAGGAATGCCAGGCACATCCTTGGAAATGGTTTTTATTTCATATTAATATTTCTGATCAATAAAGTTATAAAAAGTTATCCCTTTGTTTTACCTTCTTAGTTTTGTAAGTAAACAGTCATTAAATAGTTATTATTTTATTTGGCAGATCTATCTATTTCCATACATACTACTAATATAACCTAAATTTACAACAACAAAAAAACACATGATTTGACAAAAGTTAAATATAATTTTGTGCTTAAAATAGACTAGTAGTTTACCACCGATTTTCAATCTTCAATCAGTTAAAATGCTTACTTTCCTCGGAAAGGACTTAACTCATTTTAATTATATCTTAAATTTCGTAAGGTCCATTACTTTTCAATCTATTTGTGAGTATAAATTTTATCTCGTGAGAATATATCAACTCGTTTCGTAAATTATCAAAAATATATACATGTATAATTGAAAGAGAGTTACAGCTAAATTAATGCTCAGTTTCAGGTTTTGTTTGCAGGCAGTTAGTGTTGTACTTAAACGAATTAACAAAATTAAATTAAAATTTATGAAAATTAAATATTAATATTAAAATCCTGGTTTTTTTTCTTAAAGGCTATTTTCATGATGACATTAAAAATTCTTTAAAATGTGTTTCGGATCGTAAAATAAATAATTTTTGTTTCACTTCAAAAAGCAATTATTCACTACTAATTCCACTTGAGTGCATTTATAAAACAAAGGTGATTTTTTTTAAGAAACTGGCTGGGATAAAAATTAAAAATTTTCTTTACAAGAGCTCTTTAAAAATGAGATTTTTTTAAAAAAATCTTACAAATTAAGAAAGGTTTTTTTTACAACTCAGATTGGAGTGTCTCTCACCAACTTACTTGACAGAACATTTGAAAGTACACCTGAAAGTGCACATTGTTTGGAAGTGCAGTAATCCGTCAGCGACGTGCAAACAGGTGGAAAATTTGGTTCTAGTTGTGAATCCAAATTCAAACTGCACGAGAAAAAAAATTGTTATATCGATTTTTAAGAATCAAATATAAAAATTTTATGCTTTAATGTTTTGTTCTGAAATCAACTCCATTTTTACTTAAATATATGAGTGTCTCAAAGATAATGACCATGGGATACACTACCTGAAGCACAATACCTTTTATATGGATGAATTTGAAAATGCCGAGATAACCTGAAGTACATGATTATGAATATGACCACCTTAACTAAAAGCAACATGAATATAAAATGACCGGGGACAATGTGAGCTAGCAAATAAGGTGAGATATGAATATAGTAGAACTACCAAATTTACTTGATTCTAAGATGCACCTTTTTTGGTCACTTTTTGACTTTTAATAATGGTGTTTCCTACAAGTGATAGCATGTAAATTTGCTGAATTTATTTATTTATTTTTTAAATGCCTGATTTTGAATGAAGTGTTGGTGATAAGAAAATGGGAGCAGGTTATGTAGGAAGTTGGCTCTAGAAACAAGTTACAGCTTCGCGTTGCTCACGCTACAAGCAGCCTAGTACAGTCTGTGCGATAAACCTGCAGAACAGTGATGTAGAAGAAGACTAGTACATCACAAAAAATTCACCATTAACTAATAAATATGATTTCTAATTGCAGTGAATCGTACTTACGTGGATAATGAGGAATTTGAGGATCGAGACATGTACATGTCGTACACTCGAGTGAACACGGTACCTCAAATATAGAACAAATGACAGGGTTCAATATAAAATAATTAAAGCTGTTAGTCATACTGATATGGTACAAAAGAATCCCCGAGCCAGAAATGTATAAAGCAGTTAGTGTGTTTTCGTCAACATGGCAATGTATGCAAACATAAGAATTATTCTTTATATATTACCTGTTTCGAACTTTAGAGAATGTAGTACAGGGAAGACTTAAATGTAGTGTTAACGTAAGGTGTATAACTTTTTGATTTTTGAAGAATTTGCTCTAGTAATAGCTTGTAAATAAAGCTTCACCCTGTTAAAGGGGCTATAGTTGTCACCCATTCCTAGTATCGTGGATGCTTAGAGCACAGTCAAATAATGAGTATTTTTTCCAGAATCTTACTATTCTAAATGTAGTTTTTTCTACAAAATACTTTTTGAATTGCTTCTTAGTAATTTTTTTTTAGTAAATTCAGGTGTTAGAACTTAATTCCAATAATGCTTAATTGTTCATGGAGAAGAAACTTTTTTTTTTTTTTCTCGTTTATTAAATCTTATTTTGAGTTCTTGAATTTACTCTTATAATGAAGTATAATTAGTTAGAGATATCTGTATTTGGAAAGTTTTGCTTCAATGTGGCATCGCTGTGAAGACATTCGGCATGACATCCATCCATCCATCTTGGGTCGATTGGTGCATAGTGCTGGTAATGACACAAATCAAGTCAGAACCCCAGGAAATTGGAATACAAATCTCCGTATAACCTGTGTGACTGAAACACACCTTGCAAAACCTTTATAATCAATTTTTTGTAGTGATGGGTTGAATCCCAATTTTCTCGGATTCAAATCCCAAAGAGTACCCCAAATATACCCCTTGAATCAGAATCTAGTCGTCAGGGGTAAAAATAAAATAATGTACAAGAAATGAAAAGTATTAACTGTGGTGTTGAAAACATTCAATAAACCTTTAAATGTTTGTTTCATGAATTAAGTTTCCAGAATCAATACATGTTGTAATTTTATTTATGTAATTACATGTTGAAAGTACACTATCTTGGGGAATGGAAAAAGGATATGTATAAAGACAAAATTGAGCTAGGAAACTTAAAAGGTTCTCAGTGTTGAGTTTATTTAATTTACTTTATTTCATTGTAATATTTTTCTTAGAATCTTTTTCCCCGAATATTGAATCCTTCAAATAATAAAGATTTGATTGGCACATCCCTGATTGTTTGCCAGGCCGAACTTTCAGCGCACGGCCAGTGCGAAGTCGATTTGCAGTGGCTTATTGCTAAAAAAAAAAGAAGGTTAACTTAAGGAAAATTTGGAATAAGAATTTCGGAAATACATTTTCTTGTATTTCATCAAAAGGATCATCTGTAATATTCAGTTTATGTTTCTAATGAGACATAATTGAAAGAGGCCATCTTAGTTTCAAGTTTTTCTGTTAACGAACATTTTGAAAAAAAATATATATAAATTTGGGGCAGCACATAATTTTATGAAATGACTTGTTATCAGTAGCTACAATTAGTTTCTCCTGTGAAATAAAAATTAGTGTTAAGCATAGAATTTTTTTTTTTTCATAATAAGTAAAACTGTAATAATACTGTCAGTAGATACTCTTTAATGGTCTTAGAAAAATCAATAAGTTTTAAAATTGTATAATACCTTTTTTAAATCCCACTTGGTATAAAAAGTAAGAATTTCAAGGCTCCTGCGCAGCCAGAGGTGTGTCTGTGTCAGTAAGGCGGGACTAGCTGGTGTCGCCTCCGAACTGGCGCTAAGTCTTCTTGTGCCTGGGGCAACTGTGCTGTTTGAGCGGTCTCAACATAACGATGCAAAGGAAGGCTCTTGATTGTACCGGGTATTTCATGTCTTAAAATTACCCTGGAAACTTGCATTTTAGCCTCTATCACACTCCGAAAAATACAGTTTAAAATCAAAGTGGGGAAACAGAACTACTCATATGCCCTCAGTGTATTCTTAAATGTTTTTTGTAAACAGACCCCACTGGGATAGCTTGAGCAGTATCGTATTGCGTGGCTTCTGAAGCCTTGCACCCTGTGTGTGTGCCGGGGAGGCAGGGATAATGTCAACAGTGGGTGGCATGGACAGCAACCTAAGGATGAAACAGACTATAGGAATAATTGTTGTTACGTAGCAGAAATGTATTAAGTAAATTTTCATACTATTTATTAAATTTTTTTTATGAGTTTTCTAACTCTAAAGTCCCATCCGCCAAATATCTGAACATGAGCAAAGAATGCCAGATTAAAGACAACCCATTGTATTTTTTAATTGAGTATTTATGCCACTTTTTTTTTATAAATATACTGAGTTGGCTTGAATGTGCAAAAATTTGAAGGCATGTAGTAGTTAGCTCGGGTCAACGAGTAATTGAAGAAGGCAGGTAATTAATTGTAAGAACATCTAACTTGTTGAGAATGTTGACATTGTGTATAGTATGCTAAGGCCTAAATAATACCAATCAGAAATTATAACGTATTTTTTTTAAATACTTGAGTAGTATAAATACGATGATCCTGGTGCAAAGAAGGATTGAGGATATGACCAAAAACGAACAACCATCATGGATTTGTGACGACATGGCCACCATCTTGGATGTCTTTGACTCTGAACTCTAAGAGGGAAACATGATCCCTTTACTTATAGTTTACGCCCTAATTATGTATTTTATTAGCAAAATCAAATTATTTTAAAAATGGTATTGACTTCTGCCATTTTGGGCATCGCCATTTCTTATATTTTACTAATCAGTTGCCATTTTGGGCATCACTATTTCTTATATTTTACTAATCTGGTATGAAATGAATACACTGAAGATGACAACATTTTTAATTGAGTATTTTTAATTTTTTTTTATATTTTTATATTTTTAATTTTGGTTGTTGGATTTGAACCAAGGAAATACGTTTTAATAAATAACATTTTATGGTTTATGATTTTATTTATCAAATCCAAGATGGTTTTAATTTCTTTCAGAAAATATTAATTAATTTTACCTGGCATTTCAAAATGCTCAAATATGTTTCGATCTTGGCAGCGAAGAAACATGAAATGAGTTTTTGTGATAGAAATGCAAACCCTATCATGAAGTAGCCACTGGCATTGCAGTTAAACCTAAAAAGTTTCAGCTCTGCAAATAAATTAAATTCTCCTTATTTGTACAACCCAAAAATGTTAAAAATGTAATTTTGGCAGCTAATTATGCAGAAAGTATGCACTGTATATATTTTGCATTTCGTGAAAATTAAACAATTGATAAAGTCTACAAGTTGATCAGTGATTACTGTAATATAAAATCGTGACCTGAAATGGGAGGCACCCCCTTAACTCTGGTGGGAGCAGAACCTTGTCTCGAGCTGTCCTGTCGTCTGTACTTCGGAGAGTTCAGCCTGGCCTCGATTTGCTTCTGTGCTTTCAGCATACTGTCATCATCATCGTATATTGTATAGGATGACAATTTCATACCTTGTCGCATCGTATATTACAGGCCATCTTGTGTGCAGGTACTTATGTCGCTATTGCATGGAGTCTGGACAACCAGTGGTACTTATTAATTAATTTATTGATACATTTGTGACAAAACCACAAGACAGTTGGATAACTTTTAATGGTGGTCACGCCATACACACATTGAGAAAACAAATACAACACCAACAGGAAAAAAACAAACAATAACTGAAATACGCAATATAGCACTGTGATGCGGCGGGGTGTTCGTTAGTGAAAGTCTTAGTTAAGTTATTGGGTGCCTCTGTGTCTAGCAGAGACTCTACTCCCGTGTGGGGTCGCGACTAGTTTTCCCCGTGCACCTTACAAGACCGCGGGAAGCGGGCCGCTCTCAGCGTCGGGCTCGCTATAATAAATGCTCACGTGGGGTCTTTGGTGTCCCACAGGCTTACAAGTCGACACAAACTCAAAACGTGGTCGGGCAAGTGTGAAAGAACACAAGATTAGCTAAGTTGGAATTTATTGCGTGGCATTAAATTTCACGTTCCTTGTACAAAATTTATAGTTAGGCAGTTGAGCTGTAAAACGCCTCGCGGCACAACCGGCTTACGGATGTCCAGGCCATCTCGTGGCCGGGCAGTAAGTTCGCGTTGATGACAAAACTCTGCCGAGCGGATTTATACATAATTAAATTAAGCAGTTGCACCCCCGAGGTAAACTCTGGGGATAACAAGAAAATGATTCAGATCAAATATAATAACAGAAGTACCATGGTCAGTTGATGCAAAGGATGAAATACCCGGAGTGCGAAGAGCGTCCTACCTCGGGTGGCGATGCGAAGCAATTGGGTAGGGTAATGGCCGCTGAGCTTGTTCGTCAGCGCAGTGGCGCCAAGCTGGAAGAACAGTTGGACGATTCCGAGTCATGCCGCTGGTGTGCATCGGTTAAAAACAGAATCTTTCCCTCAAAAATCATGATATAATTAATTCAGACTTAAAACCCTTAACGATTAACGTAAAACCATTACAGCTCAGCTTAATAAAATATGAGATGGCTTCGGCAGCCCGGGTCCATTGATGTTAAGTAGTAACTCAAATATAAGAATATCCGATTGTTTACGAGACCTGAAAGAACATGGACACTAATGACATACGAAAAAAGTTAATTATTATTAAGGTAAAAGAAATAGCTTACAGTACTGCTGGCTCGACTGAGCCCTCTTGCAGTATTTGGAGGCGCACTGACACACGTCACCGGCGGGGTGTTCTGATGCCGTGACGACAGGAGATCGGAGGGGCCCTGTGGGGTGAAGTCCCGGACGACAGCAACTAGGACAAATATATATATCACACTTACAGAACAGTTGAATGATTGACAGTTATAAATTAGTTTCAAATTTTTATATAGATATAGGATTTGAGTGATTCGTTTTGTATGCATTCTATTGTTCCACTATTGGAATTGTAACTAAGTATTATTCAAAATTACTTAACAGTCAATTTCAGTAATTTAAGGAATTAATCTTTCCGTAGATTCTAAGATTATTAACGAACGATAGACCAGTAGAATGATTAAGAACCTCAATTGTATTTATATATATACACGGGTGTTGGGTCCTGGCTTGTGCGAGGGTCAGCACAGTGGAAGCGGTCTCTTCTACAGTCAGATAATTCCTTGATGAAATGAAGCAAGGTTGTGTCGAGCAGGCCTCTTCTCATACGTACGTTGTGGTCGCTGGCAGGACCATGCTGCTCCAGAACATGTGCCCTTCCCTTGTTAACTCTCCGGTGGGTTTGACTTGGTACAGTTCTGGCCTGGACCTGCACTGTTTCTACGCGAGAGTTAGAGTGGAGTTCCGACAATACTAAATAAATGGGACCTGACACCTTTCGGACTAAACAAATTTTTTTTGGATCATGCAAAATCTTTCCTAAACTAAACTTAAATTACAAAATAATATGTGATTACACAATTTGTTTTATAAGGTCTGTTTAAACATAGCCTAATCCCGGGATGAAATAGGTGACAAGAGAGCGGAACACGTCCTAGTACAGTAGTCTAAATTGTTCTAACGATAGGTCAGTAGGTATTTCCAGCACATTTTCTAACTTGTAATTTTCTTGTAATTTTCATAAATATACTTTGTATGTTTTTTTTTTAGCCATCGCCATAGTTCTTTTCGACTTTCAGTTTCGTGATGAGTAGACTTACTATTACTGAAGATTGGATTATCAGGACTCCACTGTATCAGTAAAATGAGACCTCTTTTTGTCTTCATGAATCATGTAAGGGATTCTATTTCTTCTTAATTTGTTTTTATTAACAATATATTTTCCAAGTTATTTATGACATTTTATTTTAAGGTAAATTTCACAACTTTTATGTTTGGATGCCCTCCAATGAAACCTGCCGACCAACATGTACACAGATATTCATACGAAGGCTATGTAGTGAAGAATGTTATTACACTTGCATATGTATGTTCTCTTTGTATTGTAAATATTTTACCTTGTTGATCGGACCAGAAATAAAGCCTTATCTCAAGTAGTTTTCAGTGTTTTCTGTTACTCGTCACGGTTGTGTGGGTTTTTGTGTAAAAAAAAATTGTATTGGACAGCTTGCCCAGTATTTCATTTGAAGAAACGGTGAGGGTCTACAGTAGTTATTTTACTTTTCTATACATCATTGACGTGCGACTGTTTGAAGCATGTTTGGTGAGAGGGCCGTATGGTCTGCTCCTGTAGCTCACGTACTCTGCCTAGCACGTGTCAGATGGTAGATTTAATTTATATTTATAATTAATTAGTGCTATTCTCTTACAGACTCAATGCCACAATAAGTGTAAGACAATTCATAATACGTAGCTTTGTGATCATACAGCAACTCATCATCTACCAAGTTTGGCAAAAAAAAAAGCATGTTCAGTTCAACAACGGTCAACACACAAGCTTAGCGATATTCTGAAAAATTTTCATCCACCTAACTGAAAGAAATAATAATTTTTCTAGTGTCTGCAATTGTAAACATGAATGGATCTACATGCAGCTATAAATGAATCAGTGTTATTGGATAAGTGGTGTATTAATCCTAGAAAATATACTAATGATTTTCTGATTAGTGAAACTTATTGTAATTAAAATAATTCTACATGTAGACAGCAATAAAGTACGTCCTAAAATACCAGCATCATGTGGTTATAATAGTAAACTGCACTTGGTCAATAATTCATGATTGGTTTTATTTTTTTGCCCTCCTTACGGCACAGTTTCTTCACGACTTATTCAGTCGTCGTGACTCGTGTGTGATCGCCCTTCACGTGGAGTTGCTGTGTTCGAAACCTCATGGTGATTTGATATCTGGGGTAGAGCGGGAAGTAGAGATCCGTGGGAATGTCGACGACACTTGATGGTGTGTGCGTGTTCCTCGTTCCTGTCTCGTGAGAACCTCAATAAAGGAAGCAACCTCGTCCCATCCCTGTCATTCAACCCCAGTTGCCAGCGACGAGTGGGAAACATTACTGTACAAGTGTCTGTTAGTTTGCACAGTTTGAACACTCTGTATTTCCTCTTGTCGACGACACACTGAATAAAGGTTTCTTGCTGTAGTGTAGTGAGTGGCCGGCCCCCGGACACCGCCGGGCGAGAGTGGGTGCGATGTTCTGACGCTGTTGTTGCCTGTCGGTCCCACAGCTTCAGCTCGACGGACCACAAGTTCGTGACGTGCTCCGACGACGGGACGCTGCGCATCTGGGACTTCATGCGCTGCCACGAGGAGAGGATCCTCCGAGGTGAGTGCGCGTGGCGTGTGCTGTGGCCGAGACGTGGCGCGGCCGAGACGTGGCGGTGAGGGCCTGCGTGCTGCTTGCAGGGCACGGCGCGGACGTCAAGTGCGTGGACTGGCACCCGCAGAAGGGCCTCATCGTGTCGGGCAGCAAGGACAACCAGCAGCCCGTCAAGCTGTGGGACCCCAAGACAGGACAGTCCCTCGCCACCCTGTGAGTCCCGGCGCCTCTCTGCCTGCTCTGTTTGCTTTCAAATTATTTACTTTCGTTGGTGGGAATGTCAGATTTGTTTTTTTTGGATTCCTTAGGATTTGAAGGGGGGGATAACTGCTCTCGCCCACCAAACTCCGCCCTTGAATACACCCCTGATTCACACTTCAGCTTAGAAGTCGCTTGTGCTTCAGATCACATGCGGGAGTATCAGGTTGGCCGGATGCAGGATAGCTCGTACGCTGATGCTCTTGGTTTGATAACGGATAAAGGAACTCCATCTGACTCTGGTGCCTGTCGGCTGGATTGAAACTTGAGACCTGACTTGCACCTGAGCCTACCGAGACAGTGCCCTCTTGACTGAAGCAAGTCACATTTTAGCTGCCCTCAGAGATGGTGGTGGGGTAGTGAAGTAGGGTAGGGGAAGATGCAGGTATTCCAGAATTAGTTGTCTTTTAGAGGGATTAAAACTCAAACTAGAAGTTAAATTTGCTGCAAGATAATGAAAAACTGAGAATGGTTGCAAGTTCACAATGCGTTGGTTGCGTGATGTTGAGGTGTTGTGTTGCAGTGCCCTGTGCAGTAACGCAAGCATGTCGTGTGTGCAGGCACGCGCACAAGAGCACGGTGATGGACATCAAGTGGAACCGGAACGGCAACTGGCTAGTCACGGCCTCGCGTGACCACCTGCTGAAGTTGTTCGACGTGCGCAACCTGTCGCAGGAGGTACAGACGTTCCGAGGCCACAAGAAGGAGGCGAGCAGTGTGTCGTGGCACCCCTGCCACGAGGGGCTGTTCGCCAGCGGCGGCTCTGATGGTGCAATCCTCTTCTGGCACGTGGGGTGCGTGCAGCTGACACACTTCTCTCCTGTACACTGCAGCCTTCTACATTCACTCACTCCTTGTGTACACTGTAGCTCTCTACTGCAGATCTCTACGTTCACTTACTCCTGTACACTGCAGATCTCTACTGCAGATCTCTACGTTCACTTACTCCTGTACACTGCAGCTCTCTACTGCAGATCTCTACGTTCACTCACTCCTGTACACTGCAGATCTCTACTGCAGATCTCTACGTTCACTCACTCCTGTACACTGCAGATCTCTACATTCACTCACTCCTGTACACTGCAGCCTTCTACATTCACTCACTCCTCCTGTACACTGCAGTGCTCTTGCACTCTGCACTCACACTCTTCCTGTACACTATGCATGCACTTAACATTTATCTATGAGCTATGCTGTATCATGACCGTGGCCAGTACTGGTGTTAACCTAGAAACACAAACCTACAGAAATTTTTCTTCTCTCTGAATTTTTCTCTCTCTTAGTAAAGCACTGCATGTTGTTTGTTTGAAAATACTAGACTGGGGTTATGCCAGGTCCTCCAGTCTGTACCCACTGCTCGACCTTTCTCTGTATGAGAACTAAACATGGAAAGGAGGTGAGAAGACTTGTAAATGCTTCTTATAAAAAGTTATCATCATCATCGTCAACTGCTTCCAACCTGCGGCCGGGTCAGCCTTCATCTTCCTCTGTCCCTCCACCATCCCTCCTCCTTCGCTCTGTTCCATTCTCCTCTCTCTCTCTCTTACACTCCTCTGACTGTCTGCTCTTCCCACCGCCTCCTTGGTCTATCCTGGGTACTTCGACTCCAACACTTTCCTAGCCATCTCTCGAGGCTGTAGTGATGGAAAACCCACTTTCTTGAAAAATTCTCTGACACTAGAGGAGGTTAAGTTGTGTGAAGTGGTTTGTGTTTCACACAGTCAGAATGTGAACAAAGTGGCTATAGTTTCAGGAAGTTGCACACGGGCACATTTCCTCATGAAATTGCTAACCCATAAAATTAAAAGCTGTGCATTTTGTGTGGCGTGGCATTGTTAAATTGATGAATAGGTCATTCTGAATGAACAGAATGACCTTGTGCAAACATTAAAAAACTAGAAAGCACATTAAAAGAGAAGTGCCTCTAATCTAAAATGAAACCTAATTATTTCATATGTGCAGGAGAAATCTTGAGATTGAAATGTGAATGGGACATCATTGCACAGACAGCAGGGCAAGAATGGGTGGCATTCACAAGGAAATGCTATTCTGATGGTACACGGTGAACAAAGTTATAAACAAAATGAAATTTATTTTAAACTGTGGTATGCTGCAACCATTTGTAAATATTCCATTTTAATTTAAAAAAAAATGCTTATACATAATTAACAGCTGTAATTCGAAATAAAATTATTATTTCTTAATTTTCTTGAAATTAATTTGGGTGCTTTATTTGTAAGACAATTTTGTATCACCATACGGCATTATTGCGAATGGAATGCGGCAATTCGATAGCTGAATGGGGAAGGAGGTGGTAGTGGGAGGGAAAGAAGTTAGATTTTTTTTTTTGGGTTTGTTCCTGGGCTTCTGTCGCCCTGCAGTCAGTTGTGTACCGATACAGCCATTAGCTTAGTTTGCATCAGACCAACATAACAAGTTATATTTAATGTATTTTACTAAATTTGAAGAGAAAAAAAGTAGTGTAAGTGAGAGATAATCTTGTGCAAACCTGTAGGTCGACGGATCGCAGGCCAAAGCGACGTGCGAGGTACGCCAGGGCGGACGAGTGTGACGTGTAGCGTGTGGCGTGCGCAGGGCAGACAAGGAGGTGGGCGGCATCGAGCAGGCCCACGACAGCATCGTGTGGACGCTGGCCTGGCACCCCATGGGCCACATCCTCTGCTCCGGCTCCAACGACCACAGCAGCAAGTTCTGGACGCGCAACCGCCCGGGCGACTCCATGACGGACAAGTACAACCTCAACACCACGCCCGCTGGCCTGCCGGGCATCGACGAGCTGGACATGGGTGAGTGGAGCTGTGCGGTCGATCAGCCCTCTGTTCGAGTGGCGCTGCATGGTAGCACACCCCCACCACGCCTGCTGGCCTGTAATATATAATAAAAAAAAAATGGCAAACAACCTAAATTATAAGTTATAACAGGCAATGCAAGCAAAGCAATAGATCTATAAAATACATGCAAATCAGGGATAGTTGAAGGGATACCCAAGATAAAAGTTTTTAGGCATATAACTTATAAAAGTGTAATATTTAAGTTACCATTGGGAGGAACAATTGTTATTCATTTACTTGACAAGTTTGCTGTCTCAGATATCAAGTATATTGAAATTGTAAGTTGATCCGTGGATGATGAGGTTCTTGTTGAGGCGAGCGTGTGGTCGGGTTGCAGACGAGCCGGCGGTGATCCCCGGCATGGGGCCCGAGGACAAGGTGGACGTGGAGGCGGGGCCCGAGGTCGCCTCCATCCCGGGGCTGGACATGGCCGAGGCCCAGGACGACAAGACCAAGGCGTCTCAGAAGAAGGTACTGCCTCGCGGGCCGATTAGTACTTTCTTAACCGTATTTCATTTTTAGAAGGGAGAAAATGGCCGAAACGCAAGTTTCCCGAACAAATTTCAAGGCATGAAACACTTGCTACAGATTCTTGAAAACACTTGACTGCATTTCAACTTTGTATTAATTTCTCCGCCACATCATGGCAATCTCACAGTTGTCCCATGCACGACGAGGAGACACCAGCTAGTTCCGCCTCACTGACACAGACACGCCCTGACTAGGCGGGCCCCTTAGAGCTTGTCATCAGCATTTTATTGTCATTACTGTTAAATTAATTTCCTTGAAATTCATAATAATGGTTGACTTATATTATGTTCAGAAAATTTTGTTGTAGGTTATAAAAACCTTGACAAAATTTGTGAGAAAACATAAACAGGTTGTCGACATGTTACAGAACTCATGCAAAAGTAACAAAACTGTTGTAAGAGGCACGAAAAAAAAAAAAATCCAGAAATGAACAGTAACGGTGCTAGAAGTCATGAGGTTTTAATTTCCAGCAGATTTTTGCTAACTTGCACTTTTTTTTTTGACAACCACTTCAGTTTGGAGTCTGTATGTATGTAAGTAGGTGGAGAATGTCACTTAAATCATGTGGTAATTATCTCTGAAAACCTTGTAGCTTTCTAACACAAATTTTTCAAGAAATTCCTAAACATAGTAGATTCTGTTTTGTATTATTTTAAATTATGCTTATATGTATAATTGATTATTTGATATAAACATTTTGTAAAAAAAATTTAATTAAAAGATCCTGATGAAAGTCTGAAATTGGTTCTTTAGGTATGTTTTGAACACCCTGATTAAGAGAAATAACTTTTAAATAATAGTAATTCCAAAATGTAAATCAAATTGTGTGTGAGAAAAGTCTCACTAACCATTATAAATGGATGAAACTACAAATTGCTCAAGTTTTCAAGCCTCTGTCCATCTCTAACTATAGATGATGCTGATGACGTGATGACATGTTCCAGCCCGTGCCATGACTCGACTTAAAAGAGCACCATGCCTGTACCTGTGCAGCGTAACCTCTTTGGTAACACTGATCACTTTTCATGCAATTTTTGATGTGCGGATTGTTCATACAAGAGGTTTTGCAATGTACTTCACCGGAAGGTTCCAGTTAAAGAATATTTCACAAATTATCTGCGTGTATATTCTGTGCCTGATCCATAAACACGCGTAGTGAAGGTTCCCTGGTGCGATGTCAAGCGGCGTCAGTGCGGTTGTGTGCAGCGAGGTCGCGGTTGTTGCAGGTGCCGTACTCGAAGCCCATCCCTCGCAACTTCCAGGCGCAGTGGAACGAGACGGGCCACTCCATGATCGACGAGTCACGAGGTACATTCCGGTCCCCGGAGGCCGAGCGGCGGTCCTTCCTCTGTGCCGTCTCCCTCCTGTGCTGCAATCTTCTCTCCTCGCCGCTCCTCTGTCCCGCTCTTCTTGTCGAAACCCTGCCGTCCGTTCCATCCCGTTCGAGACACAGGCCCTGAATGTCCGGACCGATACGGCGGAGCCTTGCGGTCAAGTGTGCGTTCACGATCGTCACGGTAATCGGTGATCGCACCTCGCACGCCGATCTCCGTTTCTGTTGCGAATGCATTGCTGCAGCCGGCGGATCACAGCTTGTCGTCGCAAGGCTTCGCGGTGTCCGTCCGGAGGTGTGTTTGTCCTGTCACTCGGCGTTTCCTTCCACCTTCCTTGAAGCTCCGCTTCCACACAAACTCTGTGACTGAATGTCGAAA
This sequence comes from Bacillus rossius redtenbacheri, assembly GCF_032445375.1. Lineage (NCBI taxonomy): Eukaryota > Metazoa > Arthropoda > Insecta > Phasmatodea > Bacillidae > Bacillus > Bacillus rossius. Next base: position 29,816,400 of record NC_086345.1, read on the forward strand.
GTTTCACGTGTAGATATTAGGCATTTCCTGATGCTCGCTTCAATGCCGAACAAATCAAAATGAACACTGTAATAATACAACAGGTTTACTCTTGAATGTGTTTTTGTGATGTTGGTAATGAAAATTAGAAATTCATCAGTGCTATTTGAAGTAATGATTATGTTTGCAATGTGGGCATGATGATCACAGCAGTTATAAATACGGAGAAGGCGTGAGGGAAGCGGGTGGGAACGCGGGGTGAAGCGAGGCTGGAGCAGCTGGTTGTTTGTCAGACGACGACGAGGCAGGCCGCAAGGACTCCCTGTCAGAGGCCATCTCCCAGCTGATGGAGACGAACCCCCCGCCCGGAGTGGTGCCCGTGGCGGAGCTGCAGCCCCAGGCCATCATCATCTACGGCAAGCTGCTGCAAGTCGAGGGTAAAGACTCTGCCCCTTGGTCCACCGTCACCCCGTCTCCACGCCGCGCCTTTTCCCGGTGTCCTCCTTGCTGCCTCTAGTTCCTGCGTTGTGCTCTAATCCTTGTATCCGTGCCAATCGCAACATCATACTTTAAATGGAATTTTTTGAATTAAATAACAAAGTGAAAGTAAAACAGCATTCTGTAACTTTTGTAAAATAGGGGGGTGATTTATGTTTACCTCTGAGTGAAAATTGTTCTTCTGTTCTTCAGAAATGTTTTTTTTTTTTTTTGTTAAATGGCATATCGATTGAAAAGTTATATATTCTATATAGGTGGACTTAAATATTCTTGAGATTTCTTAGTAAATTGATGTACAAATATTAAAAAAAAATTATACACTATTTATACGTAAATAGCATATTTATGATTTAACTTGATCAAAAATTAAAAATTTATGAAATATAAGTCACCTGAAATGAAAAGTAAATACAACTTCACATGTAAAGTAGACAACAATATTCTAACCAAATTTTAAATTAATTTTGAGTTACATTTTTTTTGTTTAGAAAGTTCCTTTATTCAAATGCAACTTAACACGTCAAGCAACCTTATATCGAGTACACTCTATTTTATGTATTTTTTTTAGAATTGGATTTTTTTATATGACAAGACTTTATATTGCCTCCAGTTTTTTCATACATTTAATTTTGTCTTGCATTTTGTGTCGTTTTCAATCGAGGTCGTCCTTTATGATTTCATTGTGAGTGTCGCTTAACATAATTAAATGACAAGTAAAGTGGTTGTCGAGATGTCCAGAATAATTGCAGGGCTGTGGACGTGGGGGTGTGTGCAGGCAACCCGCTGCTGCAGAAGGCGATCGCGGGCGGGGCAGAGGCCCTCAGCAAGCTGATCCACTCGGGCCAGCTGGAGGAGCTGACGGACGTGCTGCCCCAGGACGAGCTGCGCTCCGAGGGCGACGAGCCGGGCCAGGGCCCCACCAGGGAGGACCTGGACATGAGGGGCCCTCCCCCGCTCTACCCGCCGCCCCTGCCCGACCAGGACATGCGCTTCGCCCCGGGCGACGTGGACTTGCGCCGCCTGCCCCTGGACGAGGACTTGCGGGGCCCGCCCCCGGGACACGCCCACTTCTTCGCGGACGAGGACATGCGGGTGCCGGGCAGCGATGTGGACCTGAGGCGTGGCCCCGTGGCGCTGGGGCCCGTGCACCTGGACTCGCCTCCGCCTCGCAGGGACTCGCCGGCCCACGGGGACGCCGGCGACGCTCCGGGCGGGGCGAGGAAGGTGTTGCTGACCACGCCCCAGTTCAGGCCCGGGGCCCCCGAGCAGCCGCCCTGGATGGGCAGCCCCCACGAGGCCGGCCCGGAGTACGACCACTCCGCCGCACGAGGTCGCGGCACCTTCCCCCACCGAGACTTTGGCAGAGGGGGCCGCGGTTCGGGCGTCATGAACATGAGGCCACCGTTCGGCCCGGACGTGCCCGGCCCCTTCGGCCGTGGGAGGGGAATGGGCCCCCCGCCACCCTTCGCCCCGAACGCCAACTTCCAGGGCGCTCGCTTCCCGCCGGGGGATGTGAACGCCCCGGGAGGCATGTTCCAGGAGGAGAACATGCACGCAGATGGCTACGGCCAGTTCGCGAGCAGGACGGGCGACGCTGACGAGCGTGAGGTAGGCAACGTGTACGGAGACAACTTCGGGCCCGGGCGGCCCGTGGAAGGCACACCCGAGGGTATGGAGTACGGCCCGGGAGAGAACGTGCCGCCCGCCGGGACGGGGTTCGGGCCTCCCAGACAGCAGATGGGTGAAATGCGCGGTGCCTACGGTCGTGGCGGCAGGGTGCACATGGTGGGAGCTCCGCGGGGACACGGTGGCTTCTACCCTCCCGGGAGGCACGGCGCGGGGGAGGGCGACGGAGGCAACTCGGCAGGCCCCGACCGGCAGCCGGACCCTGGCTTCGACGCCAGGTTCGGACGCGGGGGCATGATGTCCGCGGACCGCGCGAGGGGGCGAGGCGGCTTCCACCAGCCCGCGAGGCAGCGGCCGGGCGACGGCGAGGAGAACCACAGGACGGACAGCACGCAGGACCTCAGGTTCGGCCCCGCCGGGAGAGCGGGAGGCGGCATGCGCGGCCGAGGGGCGTACCATGCGCCCTTCAGGCACGGCCGAGCGGAGGAGGAGCTGGCGTTCTCGGAGCCGGACGACGACGACATGGAGGAGGACCCGCTGGAGCTCGCGCAGCGCATCGACAAGGACCTGCGCGACGACGAGGACGGCGAGCGCGCGGAGTACGGCTCAGAGGGGAGGCAGTTCGCGCAGCAGCGGCGCGGCTACGACGAGGGCGGCGAGAGCGACGGCGAGGGTGGCAAGGGGGAGGGCTGGGCGGCCCCGCCCATCAGGCGCGTGGGTCAGGAGGACTGGGCTCCGGCGCGCGGGAGCCGTGGCGTGCAGAGGGGGTTCCGTCGGCCGCGCGGGGCTGCTCGCGGCAGGTTCAGAGGCGGGCGGCCACGCCGCGCGGGCGCCCCGAGCTTCTGATGTCGTCCACGGTCCATGGAATATAACTTTAAATTGTATGAGTGTGCAAACAGACTGCAGTCATTTCTGTGTACTTGACTTTCTCAGTTTTTATCACAGTAATAGTGGCAAAACTACGCATTGGAGGTATGCTACAAGAACTGATGCATTTTCTTGAAGTAATCTAAAAACATGGATATTTAATGTTTGGTCGTACTGTGTGGTGGGTGTTGTCGGTTTTGATGTGATGTCATGCAAAATTATAAACAACACATTTCCTTTGGGTTTCTGGCTTCCATAATAATAAAAGGTGTTTAATTATTATTTAATAAAAATATTATGATTGAATATGTTTTCTTTTCCAGAACTCAACGCTGGATATATTGTTAGTAATATAAGGAAAACATCCTTTACTTATAGAATGACCATTATTTACGATGAGTTGCTTTTTTTATTCCAATTTATAGTGTAAAAAAAATGTACTGATGACCATATGGAAATTTTGAGTTAAAAAAAAAAAAATATTGTACTGTGTGGCTGAGTACGTGCGTAAATAACTCTTTTATGTTTGTTTTTACGCCATGTGTTAGTATAAATTGGTTAATCAAAATATTTCAGCAGTCGCTGGAAACTCTGTGAAGAACGCAGTTATACCTGTAACGGCAAGTGACGCATCTGCTGCACTGCGATAACTCGACGGGGAGGGGAGGGGAGTCTATAAATAAACCAGCCACAGAGAGAGAGAGAGAGAGAGAGAACAAGAGAGAGCGAACGAGAACGTACCGATGCATGAGGGCATGTGGCAGTTTTTTCTCCCTCCCTCTCTTCGTTGTAAATGTCCTGTGAACGGGCACCCACACAATTAACATGTCTGTCTTGACAGGTGTTTATGATACAACTGTGCCCAATCATTATTGCTTTTAAATGAGATTTCCTAAGCTTTCAACTGAGCATAACTGCAGCCATCACTGGTATTTATAAGAGCACCTTTTATATTTCTCCAGTCTTGCAGTAACATGCGTGCTAGTTTATATATCAGGAGTTGACAAAGAGTAGCTTGCTGTCACTTCTTTCTCCACGGCAAAGGGTTGAATACAAAAGAAAATCAATGGATGAAAGAGAAATAAGTGTTTAAAAAATAGGAGTCATCTTTGTCTTGTTAGGAAAATTCATTATTTTTTACGTGATGACAAGCCAGATAAAAATTATAGTATATTGCTTCTTATTGCATTACCATTTCTACTAAAGCTGTGCTGATGAAGAAGAAATGTACCATTTGATAACTAAACAAGTTACAAAATGGTATCATTTGTGAAAGAAAAAGAATGTAATCGAATATGTGTTGGTTAGAAATATGTATTACAGCAGATAAATTGCGAAACATCAGTATAAAAAATATAAAGCTATTTGCTCATAGCAACAAATACTTAGCAGCAATGTTCTTCACATAGATGAATTAAACTAGTGTTAATACAATTAGATAATTGTTCACGAAACTCCGTACCAACACTTACACACCGCACACACACGCCACCATGTTTTCAACTGACCAGCATTCCACACGATAGTCTGAACCAATAAAAAAGAGACACCAACATTAAAAAGAAACATAACTAAGGCGTGAACATTCCGCCCACCAACAAAATTATTTTTGTTCTAATAGCTAAGTTGTCCAGGGATGGCGGTAGAAGTCTTCAAGGCTTCCGTGGGTTGTTTTTACTGTAACAACTCTGACAACGCTATCCTTACCTGAATGGACAGCACTCACTCGTCCAAATCGCCATTTTAATGCTAGTAGGTTAGGTTCTTTAATAATAACCATCTGCCCTTCCTTGATGTAGACAGAGGGATCATTCCACTTAAACCGTTGATGGAGCGTATGGAGGTACTCGTATCGCCATCGTTTCCAAATAGTTTGGTAATACTGGGTGATCAGCTCCCAGCGATTGAGTTGAGAGGGTGAACACTCCGTTATGTTTACTTCTGGAACACTAACGAGCGGTGCTCCCGTTAAAAAGTGTCCTGGAGTCAAGACATCAAGTTCTCCAGGATCAGTAGACAGGGGACATAGGGGTCTGGAGTTTAATACAGCTGAGATCTGAGCAAACAGGGTGGCTAATTCTTCGAAGGTATGAGTTGTCTCACCTACCACTCACTTCAGGTGCTGTTTCACAGACTTGATGCCAGCTTCCCATAGCCCACCAAAGTTGGGAATGAGAGGGGGGTTGAAATGCCGTTCTATGTTATTGGCTGCCATATAGGCCTGAACATGAGGATCCTTTTCGGCCTGGAACAGCTGGCGGTAGGAATCCTGAATATGGTGATGAGCAGCAACAAAATTGGTACCGTTGTCACTGTAGACATGTGAGGGCAATCCTCGTAGTCCAGTAAATCATTTGAATGCGGCTAGGAAGGCGCCAGCAGTCAGATCGGTTACCAATTCCAGATGTACTGCTCGAGTCGACATGCAGACAAAAAGACATAAGTACATCTTGTAAGCTTGGCTTTTGCGCAGTCGCATAGGCTTAGCTAAGAAGGGTCCGCCAAAATCAATGCCCACGTGGAGAAATGCACGGATGTTGGAAAGACGAGACGATGGCAAGGTGTTCATAATTGGTTGTGTTGCAGAGGGCCGAACCTTGAAACATGAAATGCACTGATGAAGTCGCTGTCGGACCAAGTTTCGAGCTCCCAATATCCAAAACTCCCGTTGGATCAAACTGTGTGTCGTTAAGGGGCCTGTATGTAAATAGGTGGAGTGGTAATGATCTACAATCAAGGTGGATAAATGGCATTTTCTAGGTAACAGGATAGCCTTTAACGAGACAGGAGCATTATGTAACCAGCCGCCAACACTGAACACACCCTGGGAATCCAAAAATGGTGCTAGAGGTCAAAGAGGTTTAGAGCATGGCACACCCTTACGAACCCTGTCAAGATCATTCTGAAAGTGGACCTTTTGAATGTGTCTGACCCAAAATAGGAGAGCTGCCTGAAGTTCTACATTTGTCAGTGAGCCAGTACATACAGACTTTTATAGCCAACCAAGTTTAGCTCTCAACACCCAGACTGTGACTCGTTTCAATTGTGACAGTGAGGAATACTTCTTCAGTGGTATAGCTGGATCCTCTGGTACTTGCTGCAACGTCAAACACTCCGGTTGGATTTTCTTAAGCTCTGTTGTATCTTCAACACTGACCATGGGTGCTTTTGTTGGCCAGTCAGCTAGTGGTTCTGTCAACCAAGCTGGGCCAGAAAACTACAGTTGGTTGGTTACCAAGGCTTGTGAACTGACTCCCCTTGAATTTCAGAAACTCTATTAGCCACAAATGTTTTCAATTTGTATGGGGGCATGCGGAGCCAGTTCAACACAACGGTGGAGTTAGACCAAGCAAACATAGAACATGTACCAAGCGACGTTTGGTAGAGCTTGTGAACATACTGCCACAAGCGAGACAGTAGTAGAGCGGCATACAGTTCCAGTCTTGGAATGGACACTGTCTTGAGTGGTGCAACCTTTGTTTTAGCAACTAGCAAATGAACAGTAACTGTGTTCCAGGTCCAATGCAGCGACAGCAGCATAGGCAGTTAAGGAAGCATCACAGAATCCATGAAGTTGAATGTTGGATGCAGAACTGACCTGCAGATGAGAAATTTTAACTTGGGCAACACACGACAGGTCGGACATGTATCGCTGCCATCGTTCTGCTATATCGGCCGGGACTGGGTCATCCCATGATAACCCAGGTGTCCACAATTGCTGCAATGTCACCTTGACCAGGATTGTGACAGGGGCCAACCAGCTGGGTCATAGATGCGAGCAATAGCTGATAACATGTTTCGCTTTGTAGGAGGTCCATGTTTTGTAGGCATAGTGACATTGTAGCTGAAGGAATCTGTCTTGGGACACCACTGAAGACCCAATATCTTCACGGAGGGACATACTCCATCACTGAAACTTCAGTTAATACGGATGGATGATTAGAAGCCCACTTGTGTAAGCTAAACCCCCATTTCTTCAGTAAGGAAACCAATTCAACTGAATTGCTTCTTGAAGTGTTGATGCACCATTTACAATATCATCAATGTAAGTAAGCCTTAGCTGCCAATGGAGAGTCGTTACCTTCATCCGCTTCCAACTGTTGTAACACGCGGAGTGCCTGGTAAGGAGATGATGTCAGCACCATATGTAACAGTGTTCAGTTGATAGATCTGAGGTGGGTCACTAGAAGTTGATTGCCATAAAATACACTGGTACGGTCTGTCATCAGGGTGAATTAAAATCTGCCTATACATTTTTACGATATCAACGGTCAGAACAATAGGGAATAGCCTAAATCCCAGAATAACATCAAGGATATCCTTTTGCAACTTAGGGCCTGACAGGAGAGCATCATTGAGCGAATTACCTCTGATGGATTTGGCAGATGCATCAAACACAACTCGAACCTTTGTTGTGGTACTAGCTTCTTTTATCACAGCATGATGAGGAATTACATACTTTGGGGTCACCAAATTGTTCTCATCATGATTTGATAACGTACAAGTCATGTGTCCAAGTGCAACATAATCTTTCATGAAGGATCTATATTGATCTTGCAGGTCTAGGTCCTTTTGTAGTTTTGATTAGACTGTTTTAAGGCGAGTCAAGGCATGTCTCTGAGACTCCCCTAATGGTATTAGCGGATTGCGAAAGGGGAGTCTAAGCATGTAGCGGCCAACTGTAGTTCGAGTGTGCTGACGAAAAATATCTTCACATATGAAGTCTTCTGCAGAGATAGGGCACTTGTTAGGAACTTCTTCAATTTCCTAAAATTGTTTAAGAGTTGCGTCCAGAGATGAGTCAGTTATTACAAGACAGGATGACAACTCAGTAGAACTGCTCTCGCAACCAGCACGCCCAGTGATGACCCATCCAAACAAGGAATGAAAAGCACTAGGGTTACCCGGTAGGCGAGATCCAGTCAGCACTTCCGCCACAAGATCAGCTGCCAGCAACATGTCAATAGGTCCTGGTACTGCAAACCTGGATCTGCAAGTGTGAGGCCTTGCAAATGATTTAACTGTGTAGTGCAAATGGGTACCGATGGATGTGCATGGGTAATGGTGGTTAGGATGATTGCCTCAATAATAAACAATACGTCATCTTTACCTACTGGCTTGATTTCACACACTGTTAGACCCTTATTGTTCGGAATGGATTTACCAACGCCAGACACTGATACCGATGAGCGATTGCTTATTTTTACACCAATTTTTTGCACCGCTTGCTTATTTTTACACTGCTTTTGTCGTTTTTTTACACCGAAATGAGCCAGTTTTATTTACCATTTTCTGGGGTCCCTACCGATGACTGCTGTCGTGGGAGACCCAAGCGCTTGAAACATGACTCAGTGATGAAAGAGGTCTGCGAAGCTTCATCTAATAATACTTGCACAGGCTGCAAGTTACCAGATGCATCACGTACATGCACAATAGCAGTTTTAGTATTGTGGTTGCTACCCGACTGGTAGTAGGTGGATTTACTTCTGCTGCACACATTGATACCTGCACATTAGATTCCGATGCGGTAGGTTCGTCCCACTGTGTCGTTTCTGAACATTGGTTTGAAAAGTGAAGTTAGTGTATGACACTGCTGACATGAATACCTACTTAGAATTGCACCTGCCACTGCTGTGATGTGGTCTCAAACAATTGAAACAGAGCGTATTTGTTTTCACCCATTCCACTCTCTCTGCAACAGATTTTGAAAAAATGTGTGACACCCCTCCCTCTTCATTGTACATTTCCAGTTAACTGGCACCCACACAATTAAAGTGTCTTAACAGGTGTTTATGATGCAACTGTAACAAATCATTGTTTTTGCTTAAATTTCCCACCCTTCCAACTTAACATTCCTAGAAAAAAACTACAGCCATCATTGTCTCTCTTTACTGTACCAACCTCATTGTAAGGTGAGAGCAAGTTTTTATAGGAGCTGACAAAGAGTGAACTGCCTCCTCTTCTCTCTCCACAGCAAAGGAATTGGGAAAAAGAAAAACACACAAAAGGGTATAAAAAATTAGCAGTATTCTCCTTTGTCTTACTGTTAGGTAGTGCAGTAATTGGACGAGTAAGGGGGAAGACAATTGGGCTGTCTCTCACCCTCCAGTAGTGAACTGACGAAGACAAAGAATCAACACCAGTGTTGTATTTCTTAAGGCCAATACGCTAAGACACTGAACACAAAGACTTCTCTTGTATCCATGGAACTTTAGCGAAGGCAGATATGTATGGAGCAACAACTACAGTGAAAGTGTTAAGAATTAAATTTGGACTCATAAACAAGGCCGACACTTGATGGCAAATACGGTAATTCTTTTTGGACGAGACTTTTAAGCAAGAATTTCAAATCACCAAGCAAATAAACCAAGGGCGCAACGACAGGATGAAACCTTGAAGTGGGGGCAAACGGGGACAAAGAAAGTGCTGTGGAATCAATTTTTAGATAATAAAACTGCTTAAATTGCGCTATTTTCCACCTTGAAATACAAATTTTTCCCAGGGGAGGACCCCCGGACCCCCCCGCTTCAATAGGAGGGATCGATGATTCTTTATAAAAAGGAATATTGCCCACCCCCCACCCCCCCTTTTGGAAATTTAGTTGTTGCGACCCTGAAGTAAACCTTATGGAATAAAAGCCTACACAAACTAAATCAAAAGTTTTAAAAACAATACTTTCTGGAAGAAAACAACTCTTTGTGAGTAGGAGCTCACTGCCGAGCAAATAATACTTGTCGATGCATGATTGAGTTTACAAGTTTTATTTGGTGACGAGAGACAGGGTTCGGGCGGGTGTCGCCGCTAGGACGCCTGCGGGCGCATGCAGGCGGCCGTGTAGTGCAGCAGTTGCACGTCCTGCAGCAGCTGCGTGAGGCGGTCGTAGTGGCGCTGCGTGTAGGGCAGCACTTCCTCGAGCCAACCGGCCGCCACCAGCCGGCCCCCCACCACCTCGTCCAGCAGCGCCGACACCACCAGCTGCCGCACGCCACACGCCACACCTCTCATCATGCGCTAGAACAACAATACCTATGCACACATCTGAAAGGAGCAGAGAGTAAAGCCCGCCGCACACGGTTCAATATTTTCAAACTAGTTTGCTTACTAGAATGCTCACTGGTTTCTGTACTGTGTGGGCTACAAGCTGAAACACTAGGCGCGCTACAAGTTTCTGCTGCACACGATTCTAGCTGCCTTACTAGTTTTTGTTAAGAGAATATTCTCCACAACAAATTTTTATTATGATAATTCACATTTTTTACTGCATACAAACAAGGCTCTTCTTTGTATGCATTTATTAAAACGAGGAGTTGGTCAATATTCCACTTATTTTCGTCCGTGTTTTTCACGACATGCGCGCATAAAAGTGTAAACAACCCCTCGTGCTGTTTTCGTGAGTTCTGATTGGCCACTCCTTAAATATTGGAACACAGCAAGCAACGAAAATAGGACGCAGTCTATTACACAAAACCAGTAACCCAGCTAGTACAGCTACTAGTATCCAGTTTGAATTTGAGTGAAGAAACTAGTAGTAGTAGTAGTAGTAGAGCCAGTACGACTCCTAGCTTACAATATTGTAAGGAATATTGTACAGTGTGCGGCGAGCTTAAGGCAGTTCCGCACCATGTTTTGTCTCGCGTTCTCAACTCGGCAGATACCGTGGGGGCAGCCACTAGAGGATGCAATGAGTATGCCCGTACGAAGCTTCCACTAAGCGAATCAATTAAATTTCTTTTTAATACTACTCGATTTGACTTCACCAGATTTGCTGTTCGTTATTATATGAAACTTCGGGTGTGATGCAAAGCTTTAAAACATTGGACGCCTACAATTCACTCATTAAAATATTCAGTTTTTTTTTGTATTGAATATACCTACGTTTTGCTCGAATAAAGTTGGTTAATTGTAAAAAAATCAAGAGGTGGCACTTTAGTTTGCTTTTATAAATGCTCAATAATAATAAATATGCCTGCTAAAATAATAATTTTTATAGAATGATGTGAAACATAGGGTCCACTTGATTAATCACTTAATCATTTCAAACATCAGAAACTTTAAATTAATTTTATATATATATATATTTTAACTTAAATCCTGTATTCTGTAAAATGAGTGCAATCTGATTAGACTTTGCAAATGTTTTAAACATTCTATTTGATATTGGCTTAGTTGCACGGGCCTAGTGTCGACTGTGGCCCTGTGCGCGGTCTCTGCGACATCCCTGGAGGACACTCCCAGCTCCGGCACGCACCTGCGCGGGGTAGCAGCTCCGGCTGTTGGTGTTCCACACGGACGCACACTTGAGCAGCGCCTGCTTCTGGGCATCGTCCAGCTGCCGGAGCGAGTCTGCCAGCCCCGCGTCGCCCCGGCGCACCACGTCTGCAACACAGGCCCTGTCTGCACGACTCCACACATGCCTGGCACCACTCTAAAACAGCCCCTCGAAGTAACGCTGTTCGATTAGCGCTGTTTTGAAATAACTACGCCAATTAATTAGGGCATGATTTGAAGTAGCGCGGTCATATATTCGAAGTAGCACTCTTTCTCGTCCACATAATTTATTTTATTTTCATACGTGCACAATGTAACAAACAAAATGCTACAAATTAAAAATAAGACGGAACTTGTGCAACATAAACATCATGTAATAGTTATTCGCTCCCATCGCATATTTTTAAAGCCTAATTAAAATTGCACACTAAATAATATTTCGTAAATACATTTTCCGATGCCTACGTGTGTGTTTAGCTAATGTTTATACATACTACGCCGTCTTGCAACTCAGTAGCAGCTCTAGTGGGAAATACTGGAAGCTTTCGAGGCTAGTTCACATCTTGCATGACAGGCTGCGCTGACTCCTAGTCGTGAGTACACGAAGTTACTCTTTTTTAGAATCGATTTCAATATAAACTAATTACTGAACCTTTAAGATAGCATTTTGTTAATAGAAAACGTAAAATTTATTCTTCTCTATTCTTAAACATTCAAACAGAGCTTATATGTTAAAAATACTATTATTTTTAACTAACTAAAAAATGTGACGTATACACGTGCTTCATAAGGAAATATGAGGTTAGTAGGCTATGTACAGTTCAATTATGCCGCCTGTGATTTAAATATAGAATTATTTTAGGTTATTTGAACTTTAAATGCAATTTATACATTTATATTTTTCTTAAATTGTATTTAAATGTGTTAACACTATGTAAATACGTACATTTAAACGAAATAAATGTCATATAAAGAATAGTAAACAAATGGATTTCATTGGCTGGAGAACCAATTATTATGAATAACATGCACTCTTATGGCAAAAACGTATTTGATTAGCGCTGTTTTGATTAGCGCTCTATTTTCCTGGAACGAATTAGAGCGTTACTTTGAGGGGCTGGTGTACTCACAGATACTCTCCAACACAAGAAAACTCATCGAGTAAAACACATATGCACCATAAATTTTAAACTTGAAACAAATGTAGTGCAAAGTTACCAAAATATTTTTTTTTATTAAAATTGTTGAATATTATAATACAGAATTTTATTTATTGGCAAACATTATTAGTTCAAAATTATTTTTAGTGTAGGTACTATATTAGCTTTGAAAAAACTTAAAGACTTAATAAAAAGGGTAAAAATAATGTATGTAATAACAGCTTAAGTGTTATTTATTTCTTTCAAATTATTATGCAGGAATTGCTTTAAGTAAGATTTTCTTAAGAGGGTTTTTCATTACTACATTTTTTGAAGACTAAAAAAATTTTTTATTTTGTCAAGCAGCAATTTTAAAACGATTAATTGACAATAAAGTGTTGGCATGTTGACTAGCTCTGAGGAGCTGCGAGGCGGTGCAGCAGTTACCCTGGACTAGACGCAGCACGAGGCGCGGGCGGTCCAGGGACAGGGCGAGGCGCAGGGCCGCCAACAGCTGGTCCCCCTGCACCAGGTTCGCCAACTGCTGCTCCTGCAGCAGCCGTCGCTGCGCGTCCTCGCGCTCCGCCTGCTGCCTCTGCGCGGTGACGTCACGCCACAGCACGAGGAGGGAGTCCGCGCCGCCCGTCAGCAGCGCCGCGCCGTCCCCCGACACTGCCGCGCCGCACGGACCAGACTACGTTACCAGCTTGCAGTTTACACACTTCAGTCAGGGGCTTCATACCATCGTGAGGCCAATAGACTTGATAACCAGCGACGAGATTATATGTTAAAATTGTGATAAAACTGACATAAGTTCTTGATGTAACGGAATTTTGTATTTAATGCGACTGTATTAAATATTTTTTTTTAAAAAACTTGTAACAAAATTTTTTTTATGTAAAGTACATATAAGACAAGTTGTGCATAAATTTCAAAATTAGAGGTAACACAAATTTTCTGAAAATTAAGTTTAATAATTGAAAAGATTTTTAGTTACCAACACAAAGCCCTAACGCAACTTAAATAATTAAATTGAACAAGTTACCTATCAAAACTAATAAAATGGACAAATCTCAATTAATTAAAAAAATATATATATTAAAAAGACCCAATTAATAAAAAATGCCAATTAATCACGAAAACCTCCTACAAATTGGGCAAAAATTCATACTCATAGAACAAAAATACGAAAACTTGCCATTCTAAAATTTTGGAAAAGGGGAAGAATCGACCATCTTTGATTCTAAAACAATTCGAATTTGAACTCCTGTGTTCCACTGGAACCGAAAGAAAGCAGCTGACTCCCCCAACACTAGTCCCGCGGCACGGGGCACAGAACGCTCCGGGGCGGACTCCCGGCAGTCGCGACAGGAGCTTCCCGCGAGCGGGGAACGTCACAGCTGCTGCCACAAGCTCCGTGACGTGGACAGGACACAAGCACCGGGTTACTGACCCCGTCACATTCGCGCACAACAGCACCCTCGCTTCAAGGTTCGTACACTCCCAACATCTTCTTATCTCATGTTCTGACATTTGCGACATATTCACTATCTGTGCATAGTCGCCCGAGCGGGTGACGCGGGGGATAGGACACACCTGCCAGGGCCCAGACGCGGTCACTGTGCCGTTCCAGCGTGCACACGCACTCGCTCGTCTTCACGCTCCACGCCTTGACCAGGCCGTCAGCGGCCGCCGTCACCAGCTGCATCCCGCGCGTCACGAACTCCCCACGCAGCACGGACGACTCGTGGCCCTCCAGCGTCTGCGAGCACGGCCCACACTCGCACACTCCGCTGACCGGTGCACAACAGCTCCGTGCCCTCAAAACAGGCCAACATACTGGCGCTGCGAGACAATACAAGAATATCTGAAATGTAAGTACCTATGTAGTTATAAATAAAGAGACAAGATTTGATGGTTTTATTTTCAGTCCAATTTCATTATTTTTTTTTAATTTCGGTTCTATTGTTTACTTTTTTTATAAAAGCTGTTTTGTAATACTTAATCCAATGACAATAGTGTAAAAATTTATAAGCTGCATTTTTACGAGAAAATAATTTGTAATAAATTGGTCTACAAAAGATGCATTCTCAACAATAAAAATAAATAAGCAAACAATAAATTGTGGTTTACAAGTGATCAATAAGAGACGCACCATAATGAAAATTAATGTCACTTTCCTGGTCCTTGCAATTTGGTACAAAGTTTTTTTTTAATGGCATTCTTTTAATTTAAAAAAAATTAAATATTTTTTTTTAATGTTTTATTTGTTAGTTCCAAAATATAACATTTATTTTCATGCTATCACAATCCACCATATAATCTTGACCCTAGTTATAAAGTATGTATTTTTAATCCGCAAAAGAAAAAGGTTTTTATTTTTCTTAGTCTAACGGCTTAATCTCCCACGCCACGTTCAAATTTTTTTTTCATTTCCTTATCATAAATATTATTTAAAAGCTATTTCTGTAAATCTGTACATGATAACTCTAGTACCTTCACAGTTTTTTTTAAATACTATAAATTTTTTTTATAAATACGTATTAAGTATAAAGGAATACTGAAAAAGAAAGTAACTTAATACATACTACACAGTTAAAAAAATATAGCTGTAAGCTACCACTATAACAAAATAAGCATATTAATAAAGATATCACTAAAATAAAGCCAATAGTTTTGTATGGTGGTAGCTTGTATAAAGGCTAATTGAACAAAGATGGTGCCTTTAGTATTCAAACATATATATATATATATATATATATCTTTTTTTTATAGTGCCGCAAAATTTAAATATATATATATATATATATATATATATATATATATATATATATTTTTTTTAAATTTTGCGGCACTATAAAAAAAAGATTGCAACCTCTGTCTCACTAGCAGACGACAAAGTTCTTGTGAGCCTCTGGTGTTTGAATTCACCATTGCTACACAATACGGCTGCATTCTGCAAATGACTTTTTTTTTAGAAATTTTTAAATTAGGCGGCACTATAAAAAACCATTGGCGGCCTCTGACTCCCTAGCGAAAGACAGTATTTTTTTAAACTTGCAGCCTCCAAACATTATAGTATATATTCCGTATTTAATTCTCTCTCTCCCAACAGCCACCCTGGTCTATTGGCCAGCGTTGCGGGCTACCGATTCACACCCCCTGGTTAGAGGCGTGCCTGCCGAAATACAGATTTTTGTTCTTAAAAATAACACCAGTTCATCACACCAGCATTCCCACGTTTCGAAAATATGAACCAAGATGGTCGCCGCCAGCCGTGATGTCAACAGCAGACACCATGTGACAACCACTTGAGGAACCTCCATGTGGCCATGTGGCACGCCCCCTCGCAGACATTTGGTGCCACGCCCACCTCTGGAGCCCTGAAGCACTGTTGCTTTGTTTACGTTGGTCCAAGAACTCTCTCACTACCCCGAATCACAGTACCATTATACATGGCTTTTTTTTTATTGTACGAGGTTATATATAGGACACATTAATTAGTTAATCACTTAATCAGTTAAAACATTTGAAACGTTAAACAATTTTTTTTTTGTTTTACTTTAATCCTGTATTTTGAAAAATAAGTGGTGTTACAAGAACAATATTTGGATTTGGATTTGACTATGCCGAATACTTTAACACATTCAATTTGAAATTTGCTTTGCATCAAATAACTAGCATCCACGCAAGCCTACCTTGAATAAAAGTAATAAAAAGAAAATTAAATAAAAAGTAAATCAAGAATAAAATGAGTGTGACTCATTCACAGCGAGGTAATTAGAAACTAGCAAGGATATTGGGGCAGACTGCAAAGAAGCGTCCTAGCGTCCGTGGCGTGGGTCCCACAATCAGGGCATCTGGACCTCAGTTTCTCCGCGCTCTGTGGCAAGTTGTCTCCTCCGACGTAATGCTGGTGTTGTACCTCCTTACACAAACACAATGTTGATACTGCACGCATCTCCAGCGGTCTGTCCGATCTTAGTCGATGACAACCCCAGGTCGTCCAAAAAAGACCTAGTATCCGTCCAGTGTCCTTCTCCAGCGAACAGCTGGTCTCGGACCAAGACAGCTCTTCATTGCAAACAAATGACATGTGATTCTCCCTACACAGCAAGTGTATGTCCTTTATTAATTTATTTTATTATAATAAGCTGCATGGATACAGTAACCCTGTATTGTCTAGTGACCCAGAACAATGCAGCAGTTGTCAGCTTGCTTGTTTGCTTGCTTGGTTGTTCGGTTCATGCCAAAGTCAAAAGCAGCAGGTTTCAGGAGGAGCTTCAACCTCCTTTATTTCCAGCATGTGAACTTCCGTCCAGACAGAGATGAACCACATCCCTTTGATGTGAAAAAGGGCATAAAAGTTCCTACATGTTGAAGAGGATTATACAGAGCTTACACGCTAATGTGAACATGAATGTGGATGAAGTTCGGGTGGATACCCAACTTAAGCATATCCTGGGGTTCATGAGTACCTACTAGTTGCAGGACGACAGACAACACAGTGAGATGGAATTAGAGAATTAGTTTTACCCTGAACATTCAAACGTTAAAGGGCCCGCCTCGTCAGGGGTGTATGTGTGTTAGTGAGGCGGGATGATAAGTGCGACGCTCGATGGTATTTCTAGCACGGTATCGCTTCTAAGCGCAAGGCTCTGAATTGACGCGTAGTCTTTTCGTCGTCACAGGATAACTGTGAAATTTGAGCGGTGACCGCAACATTATATGGCCGATAAATGAAGATAAAGGTGTAATGCAAGTCCCTTAAGTGCTTTTCATAATCCGTACTGGTTGTTTTACGCCTAAAAATTACTCTCAAAACATGCGTTTAAACCATTTTTAACTCTTCTAGAAATACAGTTTAAAAACATGATCCAAAATTAAAAGTACTTTTCGGGCCTCAGCGAGCTCTTAAATGCTTTTCGTAGACATGCCCCACTCGGATAACTCGAGTAGTTTTGAAATCGCGTTGTTTTTCCTGAAGCTCTGCGCACCGTGTGTGTGCCCGGGTGGGCGGGCCCCTCAAGGCTGCCCACTCGAGCCCCGCTCGCCCGACGCACCTTGATGCAGGCCAGGTCCTCGATGCTCCACAGCCGGGCGCTGCAGTCCGCGGAGGTGGTCAGCAGCACCTTGTCGACGGGCGAGAAGCGCGCGCTCCACACGCCGCGCCGGTGCCCGCGCAGCACGCCCACCAGAGACAGGTCCGCGGCCGCCCACAGCTGCGACACGAGCGGCGTCCGACACGGGGGAACAGAGCTGGCGGGAACGACAGCAAGCGACCGGGGGCGAGCTCACTGACTAGGGATGCGCGAGTACCCGATATTTTCGGGTACGGTCCGAATCCACAACTACCCGAACCCGGAATCGTACTTACATGGATTTGAACAGAATTACGAATATTTACAAAAGTTATAAATTAAATTAATACAGCTCAAAAACACTAGCAGTCAAAAATAATATTAGGCTACTATTACGTAAGTATTTATAACATGATGTATCAACGAAAGATATGTAAATTAAATAATTATTAACACAGTGACATTAAAAGAATTTCGAGATTTCGAGAGCTTAAACTATAATTACGAATTTCGTCGTATAGCAAACTATAAACTAAAAACAATTACATACCTACAAGAAAAAAAGTCTTGGCTATTTATTGGAGAAAAAATTGTTTCGTTTGTTGAAACATTTATAAAACTGAGATTTCCCTGTGGGGTTGCAGTTTATTACGATTGAGTTCGAGAATCGAATATGTTTAGGTTTTCATATTTAAAAGTGTTTACTATTAATTAAGTTTACATAATTATAAACATTTCAATCTCAGTGTAATAAATAACTGCCAGTAGTTACAGTTAGAAAAAAGAGAACACACATTATTTTTAAATTAATCAGTTATTTTTAATTATTCTGTGCTTAATGTTCGGAATCGTATTCGTATCTCAAATATTGCCAGGGATTGGAACGGAACTGAAGGTCAAGGATTCGCACATCGCTATCACTGACCTTGGCGGTCCTGTCCTGGGAGGCGGTCGCCAGCAGCTGGTCGTTGGGCGACACGCACACGCAGTTGATGTCCTTGTCGTGGGCTCGCTGCGTGGCTCGTACCACCAGCGTCTGCTCCTCCCCTGCAACAGTCGCCAGTCGCGCCACTGCCCGGCCGGCCGTGAGCCCGGGGGGCGAGCTAGCCGGGTGTGAGCCGCGAGCCGCGAGCCGCACCCGTGCGCCAACACTCCCTGGCCGTCAGCAGCAGGACATCTTTCAATACGTTGTCACAAGCACAACTGCGGCATCCAGATTGACGTCTCTTAAAACACTTAAAAAATTAATAATAAAATTAATTTAGAGCTGTTTTATATAAAACTAACAGATAATATTAAACACAATATCAAAGGATAAAAACTATCTTTCAGTCCAAGTTACCAACTTAACCATATAATACAAAATTAAACACTAAAAAACAAAAAACCTTACAAAAATCCAACAAATAAAAATTACTATTATAAAAAAATATCATAAAAATAATATTGTCTTTCAAAAGTGTAGTTTTACAACTTGGCAGAGAGGTTCAGGATGCTGTCATTAACAGCGTATAAAATTGTTTAAGGGATGAAGTTATTACGTAGTGAGTGTATTTTTTTCAACTAAGCTGTTCCCATCAGATACAAGTTTGTGATTATAATACAACTCCCACGCTTAAGTTTCAGCGGGATTGGTACAAATCACCGCCTCATTTACGGGTACATACGGAATTTAAGCATTGAAAACTTCTATGTTAGGTATTCCTCCAAAGAGCGACTACGCGCTGCGAGCGACGGCCGACCTGGGGCGAGGCGGGCGGGCGCGTCCCACAGCTTCAGGCAGCAGTCCCGGCTCGCGGACACCACGAAGCCCGCCTGCTTCCAGCCCAGCGCCACGCAGCCCACAGACGCCGTGTGCCTGCGCCCCACGGCCAGGCAGCACACGGCCTCCTCCACCAGCCACACGCGCACGCTGTTGTCCTGCGCATGGCACACACGCCAGCTCGAGCAGAACAGTAACACTTATAGCATTAAGAATGGGTAGCAGGGAGCGAAGCGAGACCTTGGCGGAGGAGGCGAGCAGGCGGGGCTCCGCGGGGCTCACGGCCAGCGACAGCACAATGTCCGAATGGCCGCGCAGCAGCCGGCAGCCCATGGCCGCTGCGTCGTACAGCTTGATGTCGGGGCTGTTGGTGGCGACCGCGATGTGCGAGTCCCCGGCGCCCACGAACACCGCGTCCAGCACCTCGTCGCTGAACCCCACCAGCTGCGCACGGACACGCACGGCACTCCTGGACTTTCCTGAAGCTCTGCACTCCGTACGTGTGCCCGGGTGGGCGAGTCTATTACATGCCGATATTGAAGGAGGGAAAAGGGTTGATGGTTGATCGTTAAGCAGTTACAACGACAAGTGCTCAGTTTCTTGGTCTGACGGCGGTGCAGGAGCGCACTGACATACAGACTCAACTCCACCTACCCTTAAAAATAAAATAATAAAAAAATAAATAAATAAATTTAAAAAAAAAACCGCATGGATTTAGTTAGAAATTTTAATGAATAATAATAATCGAATTTGCAGCTATATAAGTTTACGTTGTGTACTTTACCCATGTATTAAATAAAAGAAAATGACATTTCATTGATCGTGTCGCATCACCTAGTCCACCACCGAGCACTCGCAACACAACTGGTCCCCTTTTCCGTCCCGGCTCTAAGTTCCACCAGTCCTCGTCAATACAACCCTAAATGTAATCCCGGTACAACGGAAAGAGTAATAGCCAAAACCTTTCTCGGTAAAATGCAGTTGTGGGAACTTAATTGTGTGTGACCCACTCACACTCAACTTCATTTCAGGCCCTGATCAACAAATGAAAGTAAAGGTTCATCTTGTCCCGTTGTAATACACACAAAATACTTGAAAATTCCTTTTGGTGTGTTTGCTACTGCTACGTTAGTATTCAGTATTTATTTTTTTATAATGTACTGAATATCCTGTTACCAAATATGTATTTACATAATAATTCACCGACGTTTCGGTCGACATTGAAGTCGCCCTCACCAGGGAGCAGTTACCTACTGAGGTTGTTATAAGTCATCCTGCCTGGCGACTGCAATGTCGACCGAGGACCGTGGAAGCCCCGGGCGGGCGGGCCTCACCTGCTTGTGGGCGGCGAAGGAGGGGAGGGCGTGCAGCGCGACGTTGTGATCGGCGGTCACGACCGCCAGCATGGAGAGGGCGGGGCAGTGCAGCAGCTGGGTCACTGCCGGGCCGCCCTCCCGGGGGTCCCCCTGCTGGTACACCTGCCTGCCCGCCTGCACGTCCCACACGCGCACCACGCCTGCACACGGCACCACTCACTCTCTCCAGGGTTCTTCCTCGAACAACGACCCAGTTCAGTACATTGCTGCAGTCGCTTGTGAAGAAGCCCGAATACACCTAACATACGTTTTCATTTTGTTTATTTATTTCTGTATCATTTACTTAATTATTATAACACATCTCAGAAATTTTTGAATGGTGCAACTACTACACCTTTTGGTAGGCTAAGCTTGATAACCACCACTCTACGTACACTTCGCGGCCTGTGTCACAGCTGTTCCCACTTTTTTACATTAGATAATTAGAATAAGTAGGTCCATATACCATATTTACTCCATTCTAAGACCAACTTTTGAAGCTCGTAAGCAAACGAAGCCAGACCACGAAGCGATGCGGGCTGTGGTGGTGATGCACGCACCCTTCTCGCCGGCGACGGCCACCAGCGCACCGCAGGGCTGCTGCACGCCCGGCAGGGACAGCGTGCCGGGCAGCGCCACCGCGCTCTCCAGGCCCTCGTACAGGGGCAGCGTGCGCTCCTTGGTGCCCGCCCCCAGGTCCCACACCACCAGCACCTTGTCCCGACCGCAGCTGCGCACACGGGCACGCTCGCTCACCACCTGCTACCTGCTGCCACCATCTCACGCATGCCACTTAATGATTTGTAATTTTGTTCTCCGCGCTAACCGGGCCTCCACAGAGTACCTGTCACGAAACAAGGCATAAAAATTGTTCTCTTGAAGACCTTGGTTATTGTACACAGCATCGTTAACACTGTTAGATGAAATTTGTAATAAAATATTATGTGCCCGCACATTTTGTGTCTTACTCGTGCTACTAGCCTATCAAGATCCTTGTTATCATCCCAACTATAACAAAGTATAAAACAATGCAATGAAGGCCACTTCCCGACACTAACCAAAGGACTTATGATATATTCATTTTAACTGCTCAGCATCCTACAGCAGATTAGAGACAGGAACACATGCTGTAGTGAAGAATACTGCTGTTATTTTCAGCACACAAAACTGTTGAAAAAAATAAAATTTATTATGTATGACTTACTTTACATGTTTATTGTTATTATATACGGTTCTAACATTTTATATTAGTTTGTGTTAATGTTTGTCATGTTGGTACAGGAAGTGTTTTTTGATCATTAAGGGAAAAGTCGGTTGTATCCTTACAGAACCACGTTGTTTGTTGGCTTTCTCGGCTGTAAAGTCGCCGCCTGAGTATTGGAGTGTTCTATGTCCACTTTTCAGGTTTTTTATGCTATGGACACAAAATTAATATTAGTATTCATTTATACTATATCCACACACGTCTACGCACATAAAAATGTTTGTTCTTAATTTAAGACCAATATTATTTTGTTCTATGTCATGATATTCATAGTTGTTTGAACTTTCAAATGCTTATCTCAGTTCCGACTTCAATGGACATAGAACACTCCAATTCTCAGGCGACGAAGTGCCGGTAATAAAAGTGATGTGTGCTATAAAATAGTTTTACAGGTATGTCTGATCAGAAATGTGTATCTCGGACCAGAGTGTTGTGTCGGGAGCGCAGGTGGACGCACCTGGTGAGCCGCCGGCCGTCAGGGTGCGCCGCCAGGCCGGTGACCGTGCTGAAGTGGCCGGAGAGGCCCAGGGTGTGCTCCCCGGTGACGGCGTCCCAGGCGTGGATCACCAGGTCGTCTGCCGCTGCCAGCACCAGCAGTCTGCCCTCGCAGCGGTGGAACTGCAGCGCGCTGCAACCCGCGACACACTCGCCTTCACCGCGGGGGAGCTGAATTGTTGCCCCTTGGATGGGCAGCCCTTCAGGATGTTTCTGACAGTGGTTAGGTTAGGTTAGGTTAGGTTAGGTTAGGTTAGGTCACTTTACAAACTAACCACTGTCAGAAAAATCCTGAAGGGCTGCCCATCCAAGAGGCAACAATTCAGACAAGCTTTCAAAAACACCACTGTCAGAAAATTCCTGATGGGCTGCCCATACAAGGGGCAAGTTTTCAGTATTATTTAAACTCTTAAAGGAGCGTGTTTTCAAAAATTGGATGGGCTGCCCTTCCAGTCTCTGTAAAATTAACCACTGTCAGAAAAATCCTGAAGGGCTGCCCTTCCAACAGGCAACAATTCAGTCGCCCCTTCACCGCACTATCTCTGCGGCTTGAAAACTTCATAAACCTTTACTTAAAACTAGTGTAAAAATTTTTTTTTGGGTTTCTTATTTCCTACATTATAAATTTGTAAAGAAATTATTTGCTAATTGTTAAATGTTGCATGTTGTTTTTGTTTTGTTGTCTTGTATTTTTGTATTGTTTTTGTTCTGTCTGCATGTATCTGTGTTGTTTGTATCGTGCCTACCACCCAAAGCCATAAGCTGTAGGTAGGCATGCAACAAATATTAAATATATAAATAAAAATTTC
Organism: Bacillus rossius redtenbacheri; assembly: GCF_032445375.1. Lineage (NCBI taxonomy): Eukaryota > Metazoa > Arthropoda > Insecta > Phasmatodea > Bacillidae > Bacillus > Bacillus rossius. The sequence goes on from NC_086345.1 coordinate 29,839,543, forward strand.
ATTATGCTCCAAAATGAAAAACACTCAACATTACTATAGTAAAACGCCCTTAAGAAAATACTGGAAAAAAAAAAAAAAAACCAAACAAAATATTCTTCCGCTACGGGTAACAATCTTCTGCTGTCACACTACATTCTGAGTTGATCTATTTAATGATTATAAAAAAGACTCCATAAAATAACTAAAAATTCAAAAACTTTCTTAATGTATACAAAAACTTGTGAATACAATCATTTACTACAAAGAAATCTGAGGGTTCAAAATTTCCTGAAATATTTAACTTGCATTAAAACTCTTTTCCCAAAGTTAAGTAGCGTTCAGTAATTTTTCTAAAATTATTCCGAAAATCTACGGTAGCTGTTATTTAGTGTATCGTCCGCTCCTGGGACAAGTTCTCTTAGTTTCTGAGCCGGGTCTTCATTCATCACTTCTCATTTATTTTGACTAAATTACATAAATGAACATAAACACAAGAGCAAAAAAAAATTGATGTTACATTTTACATATTTTAATGTAACTAGCACAAAACAACATTAAGGCTTACAATTCCTTGGTGGCAATAGTACAAATGTAGTATGTATTAAATTAAACCTTGAAGTGCCTTAGTGCTACTTGCACCCAAGTGCCCGTACCTGACCACGCCCTGCGCCCCGCGCAGGCTGAGGACACACGCCTGGTGCTGCAGGTCCCAGACACGCACACTGGAGTCGCTGCCCCCCGACGCCAGCAGCACGGCGTCCGCGCTCAGAGCGAGACGAGCCACGGGGCCCTTGTGCACGCTGCGCCACGTCTTGTCCAGCCGGGCCTCTGCGCACACCACCACGCTCGTCCGTGCATCCACACATACACAGTGCCACGTCTTGTCCAGCCGTGCCTCTGCAGACATTGGGGAGTGGAAAATGTTGGGTGAAAGTGTGGCTCTGTCAAGAAGAGTAGAGAGAGAAGTAGAGCTCAGTGCTTACCCCCGGGCTTGTGCCTACTGTAGCGGCCATCCTGACACTACTACCGTGAGGCCTAGCAACTGGTGGTACGCATGTCACAAAGCAAATAAATAATATTACAAGATCATGTAGACATTTAAAATGAATGTCATTGACTGAATCGATAATACCAGCAAATGTCTGGACAGCCCTAGTATCTGCCATGGAATCTGATAAGAACAGCATTATGGGAACAAAACGGAAACTCAAAAGGTTGCTTCACCAGCACGTTCATTTCCACGAACACCGCAAAAAACTTGATCACATATTATTCTCACTTAAATGCTGGTGATTATAAATTAATATCATTTTTTATTTTATATAATTTACTTTGTAAAAAAAACATGGCCTCTCCTTGATGAGGTTTTTTTTTTAATTTGCATACATTTTCTGTCACTAGGAATAACTAGCTGACAAGCACTGCACTTTTGGTTTGAGTCTTATTTTCTAAATAGTGATACCTTGTCCAGAACCACACACACTTGCGGGTATATACTACTGTCGACGCACCTCGCCAGTGCCAGAGGCGGAACAGGCCGCTGCGGTGGCTGGCCACAACTATGCTGTCGTCCGGGCTGAGCACGAAGGTGCTGATGGCGTCCACCACCGCCTCCTCGTCGTCTCCGTGCTCTGCGTCGGGGGCATCGCCCAGAGTGGACACCACACGGCCCTCCGCCACCCCCACCACCTGCACCGCCGCGCCGCACTGGCACAGCAGCTCCTGCCCGGTCTGCGACCACTGCAACACGCGTCCTGCCCTCTCGCTGCTTTCGACAGCCGTCGGGACATTTGTTATCCCGTGTTCCATGCTCGAGCAAGGAACAACTGTCCTCAGCCGCGCACGATTCCGACTTGTTACGAGGTCGTTACTTTCGAATGAGAGGCGAAGCAGTGAGACTCAGCACCAACAGAATGAACAAGTGCAGGAGATAAAACAAGCCCGAGATAACCCAACAGCTAACAGCTACTTTCGCAATGTTTTTCTCCGACACAAAGCAAGACGCCTGTGATTTAATACAATTTCTTGGGCGTACACCATTGCTGTTTTGCACTGTTAGTCATGGAAAAAAATTCCAGAACACAAATTAATAAATAAAAATAGAAACATGAACCCATATAGAACAAGCCTAAATCAGCTGATGTCAAACAGATAAACCCTACGATGAACCTATACAGGTGTTATGGACATCACAACGCTGAAAGCACAGACGAACACATTCACACTTAAATATCAGACAGCAAAAGAATTCCCTGGAACTGTTTAGTCATAGGAAACCTAATGCGTTCTTCGGTGTTGTCCATAATATTTGTTTAACTTCATCGTTGTGTTTGTATATTTGCTGCGTTATCCAGGTTTTGTTGCCTGCCTGGATTCACTGTTAACGAAACTGTTCGTCTGGGCTGTAATTATTTTTTTTATTCATGTATGTCTCAGTGGACGGTATGTTTGGGACTTTTCTGTTAATGGTAGGGATATTTGTTACAAACAATGTGTGAGTGGTCACACTGGCCGGAAGTAGAAAAAAGTTATGAACAGTGTATGAAGATGGCTGACAAATAGTGGTTGTACCTACCTTCATTGAACAGTTGTCAGCAACCTTTAAAACTTAAACTAACCAAGACTTATAATTTATACATAATCATCACATAAAAAATGTAAAAAAAAATTACAATCCTTTAATTAAATTACAAATAGTTAGAAAGTCAAATAAATTTATGTTATGTAATGTATGTTGTATTTTTGTTTAGTGAAGTCAAGTTAGCATGTAGTTGTCATGGTTTCTATAAACGTGTTATGTTTTCCCCTTCTCAAAAAAAAAAAAAAGGGGGGGGGGGGGGGGGAGGTTGTCTGTAAAGTCGGTTTACGGACAATAATTTTACGTGATAACGTCAAAAGAAAACATTGATGAAAAATTGCATACTTTTAATTTTTCAAATATTATTTACAGTTTTTGCAAATTTAATTTAAATAATTTGTTTAAATATAATAACGAACAATTAGTTAAAAAAAGCCCGCCTTAACATTGTTCGATATTACAGAAGATTTTCCCGCACGGTGGGTGGCCGGTTCTTGCACGCCCGGCTCAGGCGGAACGTGGCAATTTTCTGTGCGTGCAGCCGGCGTGCATCGATTTATAAGACGTTATAACATCAAAACTACTGGAAAGGTGACCTAGTGGTGCGTGCCACCGGACGTGCTCGGACAGGGGGAGACACGCCCGCCGGCCGCCACTCACCTGGACCACGCCCCCCGTGAAGAACGCTCCGTACTGCGCCGCCACCTCGAAGCTGCAACAAGCACAGACACAGTCAGCTCGGACCTCGCACGGACCACTGCACTTCTTCACTACACCAGGGGCGTAGCCAGGGGGGGTTTTTTGGGCGTCCAAACACCCCCCAAAATATTAATATATATGTGTGTGTGTGTGTGTGTGTGTATGTGTGTATGTGTGTATGTGTGTGTGTGTGTATGTGTGTGTGTGTGTGTGTGTGTATGTGTGTACTTATGACAAAATTTACACTTGTCTAGCTGTTGCAAATGCACTTAGATGAAACTAAGAAAGACCCCTTGAGCCGTTAACCCTTAATATTCAGCAATGAGTTTTCAACAGTGTCTCGTTAAAAATATCATAAAGTCGGGACACAAATTTATGTTATTTAAATCTAATATTTTAATTACGAAAGTGCTTAAATAGCACCAAATTGCACATTAAAATCCCCCCCCTCCCTGGTACGGGGGCAGGGCGTAAGTAAACACCCCCCGAAAAGAAATCCTGGCTACGCCCCTGACTACACTCCGCACGGAGATGAGCCGGCGTGTGGCTAGTATGCAGGGTCGGCAGCGGTGGGCCCAGCCCGCGGGGGTTTTTTTTTTGATAAAACCCACTTGAAAAATCCTGGGCAGGTTTTATTGAAGTGGGTTTTTTGTTAATTTCAAAATAAAAGTACGATAACATTTATACCTAATTGAAGTATTTTGTGCACAAACACTTGAGGCTTTTTATTGCCTATGGAAGCTATACATGGTTACCAATTAGTCTGTTTATGTAAATAAAAAAAATCTTCCTGTTTTTAATGGGTTTTTCATTTACCTCTGAAATAACAATATTAATGGAAACTTTATTTTTAAACCACACGAACGAAAGGAAATATAAGATGACTGACGACAGATGAGTCTGGCAACCTGGAGTGTTATCGGTGACTCATACACATCTCCACTCCAACCTAAGTCATCATTGTGTGATCAAATTTCTAGGTTTAGTTACAATATTGATTTCAAAGTAGAACATTGTGTGATTGTGTGAGTATATTCTTTTAAGTTTTTTGATCAACAAATAATTGACTATAAAAATTAAAAAAAAAAAAAAACATATTAGTATTTGAAGTTCAGTTAAAAACTCTTAAATTACATAATTTTGCTAATAAAAATTATGGTGCAACTACAAAGTATGATACAATGTATGTGTAAAACACTACTTGTCAACACGTAAAAAAAAATCAAAAAATTCTTTCAATGAAACCCGGGTTTTTTTCAATAAAGCTCGGGTTTTTTCATTAAAACCCTATAAAACCCAGCTGGTTTGGGTTTTTTAAAAAAAGCCCGGATTTTTTCCAACCCTGCTAGTATGGCTCGCTCTTTGAGCACCCCACATGAGCTGCACCATGCTGTGGGCGACTCAAATACTGCAAACCTCCTGTTAAATATTTACAACGGTTGCTTAGGAATTACCACTTTCAGGTGTAGCTATCCTGACCTAAACAACTGTCCACATGATTTCAAAGTATTTTTTATGTAGCTGTACTAACCCAACCAACCGTTCACATTGTTTTTTAAGTATTTTTTTTAAGTTGTTAACCTAATTTAATTGATAATTTTCCCATTTGAACTCAATTCCTCCAAATCATATACACACACTGACCCACAGATGAAAGAAAAAAATGGCAGTGATCGCTTCAATGTATTGTAATGAAATGATTTCTAAGAATCCAGTAAGAATACAAAAATGCTTTTTTCATGATTCATATAGAAACGTATCTAGTGTTCAAAAAAGGTATTTTCAGATTTTTATTTTTACTTTACATAAAAGCCCCTCAGTAAGAATATTACAAATACTATAAAATAAAATGGGCAAATAGTTATGTTGAGTACACTACAAATTTTTTTAATGTTTAATCAACCGTTGAAACGAATTTATGGTATTATTAAATTAAATTAGTGTTTTTGCCTTTTTACATAATGGTGTCCCTATAGTAGATAATTAACTTTCAATGTAGCCTATTTTAAATGAAGCTAACCTAACCCAACAGAATATTCATAATATGCGTCACAGATTTTTTTTTAAAAAATTAACCTTACAATTTGTTAGAATGGTAAACTGCTTGCAGTATTAAGCCCTCTAAAGCAATGATTAAAAAATATAACATGAAGTAAAAAAAAAAAATTGTAATTTTTAATTTTTGAAGTGAAACATATTCTGAGGGGGCTACAATTTTCAAACGTTACAAAAATTCTGATCGCGTGAGGGGAATTGTTCGGTACGTGTTGGGGGAACCGGTAGAGGGGAGTGTCAGCGGCGACGCCACTCCAACGCAGGTGCTAGCGGTCGAATGGGAAGATAATAAAAGTAGGGGGATGGGGGATAAGTATGTAACGTAGCATTCTGTATGATAGTTGTACTGGCGGGAAGGAGAGGTAGAAATGACTGAGCAGTGATACATGTGTTTGTCTACTCCTGTTTTCGGAAAGTCTAACTATTGACACTATTAACTATTATTATTACTATTACTATTACTACTACTACTACTACTACTACTACTACTACTCCACTTGTGATCATACCCGCATCCAAACTATTTTCAATTATTATTTCTTGTTCATTTAAAACATAGCCTACCTACTAATAATTTAACTACATATCTAATAAGTAATAAGTTTCAGTTCTGTAGGGCGTGAACTGAACGCAAACGCTTTTTTTTTCTGTCAGAATCACTCTAAATTAGAAAATTAATAAACATGGGTAAGAATGTCCTAAACAGCAAACACATAAAAACTATAAGCTTTGATTAATTGAAATTTAAATACTTTATACTTACGCTTCTTTAAGTTGTTTCTTTACCGACATAGTTGAGTTTGTAAAAATTATTAATTAATAAAGAATACAGTTATTATAGACTCCCATCCCAAAAACCACACCATATAATACAAATCTTTTTGTGTGCGCAATTATATTTATAAACAAACCAAAGATGAAACGTGACATCTTGCGCTTCGAACACACAAATGATCTACAGAAAATAAAATTTATAAATTCATATCTGACACAACTGGAGACACCATATTGGATTCAACTTTTGAGAGGGGTTTTATATTTTTAATGTATTATGATTACATAGTGTAAAATAAACAATTCAACAGACTGACTTGTGTATTTTAGTTATTATAAAACTTTCTAAACTTAATGTTATTATATTATTTTCTTTTCATAGCATTTTAAAATGCAATAATGAGTTTTATATAGACGACTTCGAGCAGTTACAAACATCTTAATTACAACATAACATTGCACAAGTTTTTTCAGCCATGATAATAATTACAACAGTTCAAAACTGACGAAAACCGTACATTCAAAACTGCCAAACTATCCTTACACAATGCGCTAACGCGTTGGGATCAGACGCTGCCGCTAGAATGCACTTGGCAATGTATGCCCTTTTTTATTTCTTTTCTTTTCTATATTGTCCTTCTTCTATATATTTCGTAAAACTCTTACCAATTAAAATAATTTTTACTACCGTAAAACTACAGACTATTAATCCTTTGAAAATAAATTTATTAAAAAATAATTGTAACTAAAAATTAATTTAAAAAAGTTTATAAAACTTAGAACTTACCTATTTGCTAGAAGTGATATCAGTTTTTTAAACATATGTGATATGAAAGCTCGTACTGTACTGTACTTACCATCAAGGGCTCCGGCAAGGGTGAAGATAGAAAACACATAAAGACGGATGAATTTGTTGGTTTCGTTGGCGAGGAGGGGGGGGGGGGGGGGGGGGTTGGGTGCGGGGAAGGGGGCGGTAGTAGATATCCCCATTTTGAAACCTAAGAATTTAAAAAAACCTATCATTCCAACCACAAAAGGAAAGAAATTGGAAATTGTTTACAAACATTAAACAAAGAGGCTATACCTCCACCCTCTCAAAAAAAAACCTTTACCCATAGCACGAATGTCATCATGTGACGAGAATAGTAGCAAATAATTTTTTGGCGTACCCTGTTGCTCAATCACCATTTAACCAACAGGGTCACACAACTTTGTTGGTCTCTGTATGGAGTTGCATCCAAAATTAAAAATTAATATGATGTTAATACAGTAGTCTCTAGAAAACATGGTCTAATGTGGACCAAAGGGTGGCAGAGTTTGTGAAAATACCGGGTTATCGCAAATGGGGTTAAAAACAAATAATGAGTGTTTCCTCAGAAAATACAGTAATGTACTTGTACGTATTGTTTGTTTGAGAAAACAACTGAGAATCAAACTGCCGCTATACCCTTAAACACAGGAAAAGTACGTACTTTAGGAAGACATAGAGGTCTTACTACTTGAAAATGAAAATGAATGAATATACAGTATAGTCATTTACCTGATAAGACAGAGCTCATAAAAATACTTTACCACGGCATAAAGCTATCTATAATGAAAATTACTTAGTCGACTTGCGTTGTCCAAAATAAGAATAGCCTTACTTTGCAGGTTTTTAGATTTTAAAAACTGTTCAAACGATGGAACAAGAATACTTCATGGTACCATTCTTTGAAAATTGCCCAACTCATCCAGGCATGTGACTAGTTTCGGTACCTAACTGAAAATTTTTTCCATTTCAATGTGCTTAAACGCATGTGGTTTCTTTGATTTT